>NW_007194055.1:0-788 GCF_000164805.1 Carlito syrichta
CAACAAAGTCCCCCCCAAAACCCACAAAGACATGGACACTAAACAGCATGATGCTAAATAACTCCTGGGTCAATGATGACATCAAAACAGAGATCAAAAGATACCTGGAAACAAATGAAAATGAAGAAACATCTTACCAAAATCTCTGGGATGCCTTAAAAGCTGTAATAAGAGGGGAATTTATATCCCTACAAACACACACGAGGAAAATGGAAGGAACAGAAATTAACAACCTACAAGCCACCTAAAGAAGCTGGAAAAGCAAGACCACAAAAACCCTAATTTCAGCAGAAGACTCCAGATCACCAAAATAAAAGCCCAAATCCAGGACATAGAAGACAAAAAGATAATACAAAAAATCAATGAAACAAAAAGCTGGTTCTTCGAAAGAATAAACAAGATCGATGGTCCCCTAGCTAGACTGACCAAGAAAAAACAAGAAAAAAACCAAATAAGCACAATCAGAAACACAAAAGATGAAGTCACATCTGACCCTGAAGAGATACAAAAGATCATTAGAGACTACTACGTACACTTGTATGGAAACAAACTTGAAAACCTTAAGGAAATGGAGGACTTTCTGACATCACACAACCTACCTAAGTTGGAACAAGAAGAAATTGAGACCCTAAATAAACCAATAACAATAAAGGAAATTGACTACGTAATAATAAAACTTCCTACAAAAAAAAGCCCTGGACCAGATGGCTTTCCAGAAGAATTCTACAAGACATTTAAGGAGGAGCTGATACCAATCCTACTGAAGGTATTCCAGGCAATCGAAAAAG
>NW_007194056.1:0-850 GCF_000164805.1 Carlito syrichta
CCTCCATGATAGGGACGAACTCTCACATTTCAATAATTAGTCTGAAATGGGAATGGACTAAACGCACCACTGAAAAGACATAGAATGACAAAATGGATAAAATATCACCAGGCAACAATATACTGCCTTCAAGAGACCCATCTCACTAGAAAGGACATACACAGACTCAAAGTAAGAGGATGGGAAACAAATTTTCAGGCGAATGGAACACAAAAGAAAGGAGGAGTCGCGATCCTAATTTCAGACAAAATACCATTTAAGCTATCAAAAATTTAAAAAGATACAGAGGGCCACTACATAATGATAAAAGGTTCACTCCATCAACAAGAAATATCTATCCTAAACATATATGCACCCAACATAGGCGCACCAACATTCATAAAGCAACTTCTAGGAAAACTAAAGAAAGACATTGACTCTAACACCATAATAACTGGGGACTTTAATACACCACTCACAACCTTAGACAGATCATCAGGACAAAAAATCAGCAAGGAGATCCGGAACCTCAATGAGACTCTGGACCAAATGGACTTAATCGATACCTATAGAACACTCCATCCAAAGATCACAGAATACACATTCTACTCATCACCACATGGAACATATTCTAAGATCGACCACATAATTGGACACAAATCAAGTATAAGCAAATTTAAAAGGACTGAAATTCTGCCATGCACCTTTTCGGACCACAGTGGAATAAAAATAAACATTGACACCAACAAAGTCCCCCCAAAACCCACAAAGACATGGACACTAAACAGCATGATGCTAAATAACTCCTGGGTCAATGATGACATCAAAATAGAGATCAAAGATACCTGGAAACAAGTGAAAATAAAGAAAC
>NW_007194057.1:0-729 GCF_000164805.1 Carlito syrichta
AGCTGGAATCGATAAAATAAATGTGGTATATATACAGTGGAATAATATGCAGTCATAAAAAAGGACAGATGGAAGGATTTTGTAGAAAGCTTGAAGGATATATGGTAAGTCATTTTCAGTGTTTTGTCCCTGGAACAAAGAACAGAGTTTCATATATTCTTGCTCATAAGCTGAACTTTATCACTTATAGTGTTGTAAGAAACTGATTGGCAGTAGTGGAAAACTGTTTAGGCGGAGGTGTTAGATTGGCAGTGGAGGGATTCTGCTAAGGAATGGAGGGGCATACCTCATCCACCAGGGACCCTGCAAAATCAATGTTTGTATATTTAACTCTGAATTGTACCCCACATTTTTTAAAACATTAAAATAAATAATTAAATAAATAAATGAATGAAAGCTGTAAAACATGCAACTGACTTTATTTGTTTATTCTATTTGTTTTTTTCACTTTCAAAATGGTTACAATTCATGGTTGGGCCTCAAAAGTTCACTATGCTGGGATTGACTTTTTAAGAATTGTATAGTTCTCCAATGATAACTCCTTTTCCTTTTAATACGTTGGAATACATGGTATAATTCTGCCTTCAAAATTGACAACTACAGTGTTTCTCACATAAATTCTGAATGTTTTATTCTGCTTAAATTGAAATTTGTTGAGATTCCAGATCTATATCATTCTTAGAAAACTGAACCTTGAGATTCAGTGTACCTAAGTGCTATTCAGAAGGA
>NW_007194058.1:0-1336 GCF_000164805.1 Carlito syrichta
TATGAAATATTACTGGAATAAGACTTTTTCATGGTCAAATAAGTTTGTGAGAAAAAGAATAATATTCCCCAAACCTTCTAAAGCCTCGGCTCCTATAGAAAGGGACTTTTAAAAATCTATGTGTTTCCCACACTTAAAAGATTATAGAATTATGTAATATAATTCATATGTTCTACAAACATGCTATTAAGATATAGATTTTTGTGCCACATAAGTTGAAATCAGAAACAGATGAATTCTTATATTTAATACATTATAATGGATATAGGCTGTTTAGAGAAACAACCAGCCAGTTTGACAAAGGGTACAGGTGTATGTCAAACAGCAAAAATCAGAGTACTGTTCAAAGTAATGGCTTGCTTTTATCTTCTTCTGATTATTAAGAGTCATAAAGATTAATACAGTCTTTTTCTCTACCAGCCAATAAGATGACACTAAAACAGGAAGAATAGGGAAAGCTTCTAGAGAGAAATATTAGGAGAATTAGTAAAGTCGGCCTGGGTTAGTCATTATTTTATTTATATTTTGCAAACATAAAAAGATTATAATAGATCTGTGCTGTAGAGCATAGTGAATATTCCTTTACTTGTATTAATAACATATTGCATAATCATTGTCATTTTCTATAACATTATATATTATTGACTACAAATTAGGCCATGCTATAGACACTGACCAGAAAAAATATAAAATTATGATCACCATACAAGTAACATAGTCTAACATAATATCAGTTATTATAAGGACATGTGATCAAATCATAACTTCATATATATTATATATATGTTTATAATTTTCATGGTTTTAAAACTTAAACCTTCATATTCATGAACAAGTTTTTAAACAAAAACTGCCCCAAGTGTGAAAAAAATTGAGACTGTCAGATATGAGTTAATGTGGGATAACAGTGTTCATATCTCAGTCACAATAGTGAACTTGAGTTAGAAGCACCCATTTTGATTAATACTTTACCAAATATGAAACTAAAAGTTTTTTTCATATTTATTAATATGTAATTTTGATTTTAGAGAACCTTAAAACCAGAAGAAAAATTAATAAAAAACATACAGCTCAATCTTGAGTGATTCCCTCATCAGTAGTATTATCAGTTGAATAAAGTTGTCGGTGCTGAAATAAGAATAAACCTGACAAATCTTAAACAATGCGTGATGAGAGTGCTGCATCTTTGGTTATCATCATCCCTGTCAACTTGTTTTGAGAGAATTCTGGTTTTTAGTATGTTTAATTCCAACTATTAATTACCCTTTTTATAGAACACTAAAGAAAAACAGGCAGGACACTCAGTCACTCTACTCAATACAACATACTGCTTGTG
>NW_007194059.1:0-887 GCF_000164805.1 Carlito syrichta
AATAAGAATAAACCTGACAAATCTTAAACAATGCGTGATGAAAGTGCTGCATCTTTGGTTATCATCATCCCTGTCAACTTGTTTTGAGAGAATTCTGGTTTTAGTATGTTTAATTCCAACTATTAATTACCCTTTTTTAGAACACTAAAGAAAACAGGCAGGACACTCAGTCACTCTACTCAATACAACATACTGCTTGTGTTGTGTGTGTATTTTAAATGCACTCTATTGCTTTTTTTTAACACTGGGTCCAGGAATCCATCAAAATGGTTTACTTTTCTAAACTGTGAGGACTGTTCTCCAGGCACTTAATACATCACCACGTTCAGTGATCTTTCAAAGGAAAATCAGGCATGGACTCCAATAAATTCCCAATATGAAACCTAAGCCTATTTCTAGTCTCCTTAAGCCCTTTATTCAAGTCACAGAGAGGTTTCACTACAGGAAATCCCTCCACTCCTGTTCTTAATCTTATCTCTAGGTTAATGATCCTGACTTTTCCCTTTGTAATGATGACTTCCTGAGTATTAAATCAACATAAACACTCCTTCAGCTTTGCATCATGCCCAACTACTTCCTTACAGTCTCCTCACATTTGTAAAGATTCTGATTACTTTTGTATTCCTTTAAATATCACTTACTTATCTAACTACAATCTTTCCCCTAGCTCTAGCTCAGGGGTTGCCAAACTTTTGAAAATAGTATTGTGCAGATAGTATTGTGGGCTTTGCTGACCACATACATCTCTATCGTGTGTTCTTCTATAGGTTTGGTTTTGTTTCTAACTCTAAAAATGTAAAAACGTTTCCTGGTCCACTGACTGGATTTGGCCTGCTGGCTGTGTGGCAGGATGCAGCAAATGGTCAAATATATTTCTTGTATGATTG
>NW_007194060.1:0-797 GCF_000164805.1 Carlito syrichta
AAATCAAAATGAGCCGGGCATGGTAGCGCGCGCCTGTAGTTCCAGCTACTTGGAAGGCTGAGGCGGAAGGATCGCTGGAGCCCAGCAGGTTGAGGCTGCAGTGGCCGGGAGCGGCCACTGCACTCCAGTCTGGGTGACAGAGTGAAACTCCAACTCAAAAACATAATAATAAATAAATAAATAAAATAAAATATAATAATTATTGGTAGACAGAAAATACTACTGACCAGTGAAAATGTTCTATCACTCTAATAATTAAAAAAATAAGTTAAGCCAGTCTCAGTAGCCCAGCCTGCCACCCCAGCACTTTGGGAGGATGAGGCAAGTGGATTGTCTGAGCCCACAGGCTTGAGACCAGCCCAGACAACTTGGCGAGACCTCATCTCTACAATAAATAAAAAATTAGCTGGGCGTGGAGGCACACGCCTGTAGTTCTGGCTACTTGGAAGGCTGAAGCAGAAAGATCATGGGAATCCAGCAGGTTGAGGCTGCGGTGGCCAGGAGCATGCCCCTGCACTCCAGACTGGGCGATGGAGTGAGACTTTGACTCAAAAACAAAAGATAGTTAAAATACAAGAACTTCACACAGTGAAGTCACAAACTTAGTTAAATTCAAATTCTGGCAAGGGTATAAAAGACTCTTATCTACATTGCCACAGGAAATGCAGACTGCCATGAAGATTTTAAGACTATTTTGGAAATATATTTATCAACTAAATGTTGAGATTCCTGGAATAAAAAAGTCTTGGATCTGAGATTTATTCTCAAAAATGATCCAGAGATGTAAACACTGGACT
>NW_007194061.1:0-841 GCF_000164805.1 Carlito syrichta
GATTCTTATCTACATTGCCACAGGAATGCAGACTGCCATAAAGATTTTAAGAACTATTTTGGAAATATATTTATCAACTAAATGTTGAGATTCCTGGAATAAAAAAGTCTTGGTTCTGAGATTTTATTCTCAAAAAATGATCCAGAGATGTAAAACACTGGACTTATGTCTTAAAATACTTGTGTGTGTCTCTGTGTGTGTGTGTGCGTGTGTCACTTGGGTCAAAAAAAAGATGAGGAAACACTGTTTTCGAGCCAGGGCCTGATACTGAAGATACCAAATATTATTTTAGTCATGGAGAAATTCTACTTAAAAGGGCAATGCACTTGGGAAATACCGTCCTTAAATGCCTTCCATAAGCCATCAGAGGTTGCATGCCATTTCACTGGTTGTGTTTCACCTGCCCATGTCTGCTGGGACCTGATGTTGTGACCCCTTGTTCATAGTTTGGTGGCAGAGAAGCAAGTAGAGGGCTGGTAGCACAGAAGAAGACCTTACCTGAGTATCAGGGAGGGAGGCTCAAAGTCAACCGACCCTTCCACTGGAAATCAGAGGAGTCGATTCAAAGAGCACATCAAAGTGCAGCCCACACTGTGGTTACTGGCAAATGCGTCTGGATGAGGTGATGTCACCTTACTCAAAGATGAGTGATGGAAGCAAAACAGAGTCAAGTAAACAGAGTTTGTTAAAAAAAAAATGCTGAAAAGTGTCCCGATCATTCAAAGGAAAAGCTAGTCTCCAAGGACTAACCTACTCAAGATCCAGAAAAGAGTGTAAAAAGCAACCACTGGGGCTCTCCACTGCAGACCAGACCTGAGTGCTAAGAAAGAAGCAAAGGGCT
>NW_007194062.1:0-757 GCF_000164805.1 Carlito syrichta
GAGAAAACATGACCAATCACAGGTCCCAGTTATGAGTATGCTGTAGGAGGATAAAGAAGACTGTTTTCTGATTCTTTAGAATCAGCTTATGAGCTACTTGGCTTTAGCCAAAAGACTTTTCAGTCTTGGATGGAAAACTCAATTCAGACTACTAGAACCTGGCTGGGAGAGAAGGAGGCCAATCCAGGAGTAAAGGCATCAGGAAGAGGATAGAGCCAGGTCGTGTATATGGCCAGTCCTCCCGGTGATAACTAGTCGTGGGTCTTATCATTTTCAGGCACAACTTGGAATGATTTGACAGTTAACCTGTGAGCCCGACATGGTGGCGTGCATCTAAAATTCCTTCCAGCTACAAGGAAGGCTGAGTCCACCAGTTGGAGTCTGCGATGCCCATGAGCACCTCACTGCACTCTTGTAGCCTGGGCGACAAGAGTGAGAATTCACACAAAAAAAGAAACAAGATGCCTACAACTCCTAGGACCCTCTTTCTATGATAAATGCCTCAAGGCCTGCTCTTGACTGCAAATGGCATGCCCTTGAACTACTCAAACTCTGAGGAAATTGAAACCCTGTCCCCCTCCTGCCTGTGCTGAGACCTCTTGGAAGCTGCTGACTCAGTCTTGGTCCCTCATTCCTCAGAAATTCCCCAAATATCTGCATCTTGCTCTGGCTTGTGCCACTTCCGTTCAATCCTTGCTTCCTCAATGGCTAGGGCATTGCAAAGATCTTTCCGACTCATCCATGATACTTTGTCCTC
>NW_007194063.1:0-724 GCF_000164805.1 Carlito syrichta
TGGCAAGGTAGATAACTAGATAGTTAAGTAAGCTAGAAAACTACCTGGCTAGCTAGTGATGTCTGTGAGTTAAGACAGCTGTGAAGCCAACTGGCTAGCTGGTTAAATCATCTAGTTTAGTCATCTGTCTAGCCAGCTGGGTCGGTAGGTAGCGAGCAAGAAAAGTCAGCTTGCTAGCCAACAGGCTAGCTGTTCAATTTACCTAGTTAAGTCTGCTGGCTAGTCTGCTGGCTAGGTAGGTAGCTAGCTAGATTAGTTAGCTGGCTAGCCAGCTTGCTAGCTTAAGTCAGCAAGGTAAGTCAGCTGGCTAACCAGCTGGCTAGATAGGTAGCCATCTAGTTTAGTCAGCTGGGTAGCCAGTCACATAGTTGGTTAAATCAGCTAGTTAAGTCAGCTGACAACCAACAGACTAGGTAGTTAAGTCAACTCATAAAGTCAGCTGGCAACCAACAGGCTAGGTAGTTAAGTCAACTCATTAAGCCAGCTGGTTACCTTATTAAAAAGCTAGTTAAGTTAGATGGCTAGCCATCTGGCCAGCTAGTTATTTCAGCTACTTCAGTCAGGTGGCTGGTTAGGAAACTAGCTATATAAGTCAGCTAGTTATATCAGCTGTGTAGCTAGTAAAGTCAGCTAGTTATGGTAGCTGGTTAGCTAGATAGCTAGCTAGGTAGCTAGAGGGTTAAGACAGCTTGTTAGCCTAGCTGTCAAGCTAGGTAGCTAGCTG
>NW_007194064.1:0-807 GCF_000164805.1 Carlito syrichta
GGGGAAGAGATAATCTTGCTCAAATAAGCATGCATTTATATAGCTCTAATGATAAAGCTTCAGCACAAATGCTGTAGATAGGCTATGATCCTTTTAAGGGACTTGGTAAAGACAGACAGAGAATACAAAAACTTACTCTAGTGAATGAAAAAACAAACCGAGCTGGCATTGGCTATTCAAGTTTACCATATAGGCCATTGTTGTTAAGGATGCATGTCAATAAGCCAGTTTTGGGTAAAACAATGGCCTATACCATCTAAGAAACTTAAGGCAGCAAAAGATTTGGTGCAACAGCAGTTAAAAGCTGGCCTATAATTGTTATAAAGAAAAAATAAAACAAATACTTAGAGTTATGCGTAAGGTGAAAATGCAGATGTATTCTGCTTTAAAATAATAAGAAAACTTGAAAAATATGTTGACAGGTATTTGGAGGATGGTAATTCACAAAGAATTTTTTTTTACATTATAAAATTAAATAGGATTTTATTTTGTGTATTTAAGTTTTTTTTTCTCATACAAATTTACCTTATCCACAACTTTATATACAGTATATCAAATGATTAAGGCAGGGAGGAAACTGAGAACAAACAGAATTAAAACACTTTTGTTCCAGCTCCAGGAGGAGTCAACTCTCGAGGACTGAGACCTAACATGCTATGGCGAATGGATGTAACTCACTCTCCCAGTTTTGGTAAATTGTCTTATTTGCATGTGACTGTAGATACATTTTCTCATGTTATTTTAGCTTCAGCAAAAACTGGAAGAAGCCTACAAGGACGTGGTACAACATTTATTCTTTTGCTTTTC
>NW_007194065.1:0-893 GCF_000164805.1 Carlito syrichta
GTTCCATCTTTTTCAATCGCCCGGAATACCTTCAGTAGGATTGGTATCAGCTCCTCCTTGAATGTTTTGTAGAATTCTGCTGGAAAGCCATCTGGACCAGGGCTTTTTTTTGTAGGAAGTTTTCTTATTACGTAGTCGATTTCCTTAATTGTTATTGGTCTATTTAGGGTCTCAATTTCTTCTTGTTCCAACCTAGGTAGGTTGTGTGATGTCAGAAAGTCCTCCGTTTCCTTATGGTTTTCAAGTTTGTTTCCATACAAGTGTACGTAGTAGTCTCTAATGATCTTTTGTATTTCTTCAGGGTCAGATGTGACTTCATCTTTTGTGTTTCTGATTATGCTTATTTGGTTTTTTACTTGTTTTTTCTTGGTCAGTCTAGCTAGGGGACCATCAATCTTGTTTACCCTTTCGAAGAACCAGCTTTTTGTTTCATTGATTTTTTGTATTATCTTTTTGTCTTCTATGTCCTGGATTTGGGCTTTTATTTTGGTGATCTGGATTCTTCTGCTGAAATTAGGGTTTTTGTGGTCTTGCTTTTCCAGCTTCTTTAGGTGGCTTGTTAGGTTGTGAATTTCTGTTCCTTCCATTTTCTTCATGTGTGTTTGTAGGGATATAAATTCCCCTGTTAGTACAGCTTTCAGGGCATCCCAGAGATTTTGGTAAGATGTTTCTTCATTTTCATTTGTTTCCAGGTATCTTTTCATCCCTGTTTTGATTTCGTCGTTGACCCAGGAGTTGTTTAGCATCATGCTGTTTAGTGTCCATGTCTTTGTGGGTTTTGGGGGGACTTTGTTGGTGTCAATGTTTATTTTTATTCCACTGTGGTCCGAGAAGGTGTTTGGTAGAATTTCGGTCCTTTTAAATTTGCTTATGCTTGATTTATGGCCGAGAAT
>NW_007194066.1:0-914 GCF_000164805.1 Carlito syrichta
CCTGGATTTGGGCTTTTATTTTGGTGATCTGGATCTCTGCTGAAATAGGGTTTTGTGGTCTGCTTTCCAGCTCTTTAGGTGGCTGTTAGGTTGTGAATTTCTATTCCTTCCATTTTCTTCATGTGTGTTTGTAGGGATATAAATTCCCCTCTTACTACAGCTTTCAGGGCATCCCAGAGATTTTGGTAAGATGTTTCTTCATTTTCATTTGTTTCCAGGTATCTTTTGATCCCTGTTTTGATTTCGTCGTTGACCCAGGAGTTGTTTAGCATCATGCTGTTTAGTGTCCATGTCTTTGTGGGTTTTGGGGGGACTTTGTTGGTGTCAATGTTTATTTTTATTCCACTGTGGTCCGAGAAGGTGTTTGGTAGAATTTCGGTCCTTTTAAATTTGCTTATGCTTGATTTATGGCCGAGTATGTGGTCAATCTTAGAATATGTTCCATGTGGTGATGAGTAGAATGTGTATTCTGTGGTCTTTGGATGGAGTGTTCTGTAGGTATCAATTAAGTCCATTTGGTCCAAAGTTACATTGAGGTTCCGGATCTCCTTGCTGATTTTTTGTCCTGATGATCTGTCTAGGGTTGTGAGTGGGGTATTGAAGTCCCCAGTTATAATAGTGTTAGGGCCAATATCTTTCTTTAGTTTTCCAAGAAGTTGCTTTATGAAAGTTGGCGCACCTATGTTGGGTGCATATATGTTTAGGATAGATATTTCTTGTTGATGGATTGAGCCTTTTATCATTATGTAGTGGCCTTCTGTATCTTATTTGATTTTTAATAGTTTGAAGGGTATTTTGTCTGAAATTAAGATGGCTACTCCTCCTTTCTTTTGTATTCCATTCGCCTGGAAGTTTGTTTCCCATCCTCTTACTTTGAGTCTGTGGGTGTTCTTTCTAGTGAGGTGAGTCTCTGA
>NW_007194067.1:0-749 GCF_000164805.1 Carlito syrichta
TTTTTGTCCTGATGATCTGTCTAGGGTTGTGAGTGGGGTATTAAAGTCCCCAGTTATGATAGTGTTAGAGTCAATATCTTTCTTTAGTTTTCCAAGAAGTTGCTTTATGAAAGTTGGCGCACCTATGTTGGATCCATATATGTTTAGGATAGATATTTCTTGTTGATGGATTGAGCCTTTTATCATTATGTAGTGACCTTCTGTATCTTATTTGATTTTTAATAGTTTGAAGGGTATTTTGTCTGAAATTAAGATGGCTACTCCTCCTTTCTTTTGTATTCCATTCGCCTGGAAGTTTGTTTCCCATCCTCTTACTTTGAGTCTGTGGGTGTTCTTTCTAGTGAGGTGAGTCTCTTGAAGGCAATAGATTGTTGCCTGATGATATTTTATCCATTTTGCCAATCTATGTCTTTTCAGTGGTGCATTTAGTCCGTTCACATTTAGGCTAATAATTGAAATGCAAGAGTTGATCCCTGTCATAAGGTTCTTACAGAGTTGTTCCTGTTTATTTGTTGTCTTTCTTTGGGTTATGGAGTTGGTTCATGTGTGTTTTTAATCTTTTGCCTGTACTCTTGTGAAGAATGCTGTTGTTCTTTTTTCTTTTTCTTCTGTGTTCAGTACTTTCTTAGTGTTTCTTGTAGAGGTCGTCTGGTGGCAGCATAGGTTCTTAGGGATTGGATGTCTGGGAAAGATTTCATTCTCCCTCATTAATGAAGCTTAGTTGGCTGGGTAGGTTATTCTTGGTTGAA
>NW_007194068.1:0-1100 GCF_000164805.1 Carlito syrichta
CGTGAGTGGATCGCCTGAGCCCGTGGGTTCGAGACCCGCCTGGGCGGCGAGACCCCATCAAAAAATCAGCCGGGCGTGGTGGCGCACGCCGGTGATTCCGGCTACTCGGAAGGCTGAGGCGGAAGTGTCGCCGGAGCCCGGCGGGCGAGGCTGCGGTGGCCGGGAGCGGCCGCTGCGCTCCGGTCTGGGCGACAGAGTGAGACTCCGACTCAAAAAAATAAGTAGATAAAACAAAAATAACAATAAAAACTAAAATCGATTGACAGACCCTAAAAACCGCCAGACCGGTTTTGTTTGAAAAAAGCCAGATAGCCGAGGACTGGCGGCTTTCATAAAAATACCCCCCAAAAAAACCACTCGTTCACAGACTTATCCAAAACCCCTTTTAAAGTTGACAGTTTACGACCCTCCTCGACCTGCATTTCCTGCAAACCATTGGTTCTTTAAAAATCTGATTTTGGGCGGGCTCGGTGGCTCGGCCTGTCGTCCCGCGCCTTTGGGAGGCTGAGGTGAATGGATTGCCCGAGCCCGTGGGTTCGAGGCCCGTCTGGGCAAGCGAGACCTCATCTTCACGATAAATCAAAAATCAGCCGGGCGTGGTGGCGCGCACCTGTCGTTCCGGCTACTCGGAAGCCTGAGGCGGAAGGATCGCCGGGGCCCGGCGGGTCGAGGCTGGGGTGGCCGGGAGCGGCCACCGCGCTCCGGGCTGGGTGACAGAGTGAGACTCCGACTCCAAAAAATCTGATTTTGTCGAGTACGACCTTGTAAGCTCCAAATGAATGAGTGATCGCTCAACACGACCCTCCTCCCTTACCTAAACAAAGGTATAAGACCCCTCTTCTCCCTTTCTGGGGGCCATCTGCAGTTTTCGTGGTTGTTTTGGTTTTGTTTTTCCCGCAGATGGGTATTTGGATAGGTTCCATAAGGATTTGTTTTCTTTTGTAATGCTGGTTATCTTGCCAGGGCTCTGACAGAAATGATATTTCAAAGCAGACTGCTAGAGAATGAAGATTCGAGTTTCAATTCATCTTATAGGAAAAAGTTCCAGCAGAGCTAATTTTAAAGGGGGCCCTGTGTGGCAAACGATCTCGTTACGCTTT
>NW_007194068.1:2212-4610 GCF_000164805.1 Carlito syrichta
TTCTGAACGGCGAGACCCCGTTCTCAGACCCGAGCGACAGCCTCAGTGGACGGTAGAGCCGGTACGGGACTTAAAGCTGCTATTTAAGCGGCAAAACAATTCTCATGAAATGTGTATTTAGAGTGGGCCTATTCCTACGCTAGAACGTTCGATGACTCGAACCGGTGAATCTGTGGGCAACTTCCTAGTCTCAGGAGCCTCTGGGCTTCCCTGGTGGGTTTCACCTCATCCAGGGAACGGACCGGCCACCTTTAGATCTGTCCATTCAAGAATTTGGAGCGGGAAGTTGAATAGCTAATAGCGATAACCTAACGAGAATCGGTTTGAGGCAATGGCCCGTTCAGGAAATTATACGTAAACCGGGCCAAAATTTTACCTTTTAATACCAGTCAGATATGGGATCGGATTATATGGCTCACACCCGATTACAGTAGACCTTATGGTCCTTAAGGACGGCGATCTTTTTATCACCGATCGGACTCAGAGGCCGGGGGCATAGCGGTGAGCTCCCCGTGGGACTCGGTGGCCGTGTGTGTGGCACTGGTTTACGGCCTCAGCTTCCCCCCCCCCGTGGATCGGCGGATGCGCTCTGCACTCTGAGCTTCCCAAGGGCCCGAGGACTCGATTCTAGCACCCTGCGACAAGCACACGTAGCCGACTTGCCCTATCTGCACACTCGATGGACCGGATCTGTTTTCAATGGTACGTTTATGTTCATCGTCTCTTTTCGCTCAATATAGGGCTGAATGGCTTGTCCTTCCACATCGAACCCTTGGCTAAGTTCAGGGTTACAAAACCGATGGCTTTAGATCTTGCCACGACTCGAGGAGGCACACGTGAATCATCCATACCGAGGGTTGCGCTTTTTTTTTTCTTTGAGTTGCGGTCTCACTCTGTCGCCCGGGCTGGAGAACGGTAGCAGGCTCACGGCCACCACAGCCTCGACCTACTGGGCTCAGGGGATACTTCCATCTCAGCCTGACAGATGGCTGGAAGTACAGGCACGTGCCAGCGTGCCGGGCCGAGAGGGTCACGCTTTTATTCCAGAGGAATCGGGGAACGTCACGGCAACGCTAAGCCAGATGAGACCGGCGTGAATGCTATAGGTGACGTGAATGTTTACGCCGGAAAGGTTTCCGATTGGTTTTCCGATGCGTTTTCTTGCCTCCCACCGAGATAACGGGGCCTCCTTTCAGGCATAGGGAAGTTCTTCTTCACTATGTTTATAATACCGATGTTCGTATGTTTAAGCCGTCACGCTCTATACCCCATGTGTTATTCGAATTCCTGCGCTCGTGACTGAGCCTATCGAGTGTGACAGCCAGCGGAGGGAAAGAGGCAGAGTCGCGTTTCCGTGAAGGCGGCATGACGTAGCTCTTCCCGTGATAGAGATCGTGGCTTCGACTGACAGTTGGGGAAATGATATAGAGGCTCTCTGATGTCTGTCCGTTTCGTCACAGCCCCTAGAGGAGGGCAGGCCCAGGGTGCAAGCGCTCCCATTTATTCCTGAACAACATTCCCAAGAGCTGATAGAGGGTGTGCTTCCCTGAGCTCCTGGGCACTCCCGGTGAGTAGCTTCAAAGGATCGTTGACCTCCCTGGAGTCTGCCCCCCATCAACTGCAAGATGGGAATCTCCTTTGACTCCCTTTTTCTGAGTGGTCATAAGTTCGAATGATAGAGTCTCGATGTCATCGTAAGCCTTGTGAATTATGTCACTTGTGTATCCATGTCATCGTAAGCTTTGTGATTCGTATAACCTTTGCATCACGCGTGACGTCTCAGGCCCTTTACTCTACTATGGCGAGCTCGATCACCACCTCTGCCGGGCCCTACCGGAAAAAGCTGTGAGATACCTCCGTTACCTGGCACCAGGAAGTCAGGAGAGAAAAAACGTCCCTATCGATCGATGTGGCTAAAACTCAAATTCTATATGGTGCTCTGCGGGTCGCATATCTCACTGTAGCTGACATATAGGCCCGAAGAACTCTGGACTATAGAAGTGAACCGTAAAAGCCTAGAGGGTGAGCAGAACCGTTTTGAAAGATCTCGAGTCTGGCTCTGCTCCCTGGATTAGAGCTCAGAAATGCCCTTTCAGCCAGCTGCCCGCCCCTTTCATCTGTCGGTATCAAGGGGGGAAGCCTAGCGTGACTCGGACCCTAGCACTGGGAAACGCTACCCACACATACCGGGGCCAGCCGGCGACCACCCACCGGACCGGTACTAGAAGAATCGATGGACGCCACCCGCGGGGCTGTTCGGATGAGCCCCTGAATCGAAAACATCCGGGTGCCGCGTCATCCTCCCGTGAACAGCCAGGCAGTGTGGGGGGAAGGGTGGGAGCGGGGTCCTCAAAGGGTCGAGGGGGAGTTCCCGAGGAAGGAAAGGTAGGGGGTCGTG
>NW_007194069.1:0-2011 GCF_000164805.1 Carlito syrichta
CCGGGAGCGCCCCGCTGCGCTCCGGTCTGGGCGACGGAGTGAGACTCCGTCTCCAAAAAATAAAATACGATAAAATGAAAAAGGGGGAGGGGACTCCAAAATAAACACCGGCCGGAGGAAAGGTAAACACGCCTACTGACGGTTGCCACTAAAGACGAAGCTCCAGCCACCCGAAAGGGGCCCGATGAGGGTCGACCTGCCGAGGGAGATGTTATCGGCTGCTATGAATGTGGTCGATCCGGGCACTTCAAAAACAATTGTTCTGAACGGCCTGAGCCCCCGGGACCTTGTCCGACCTTTGACTAAAAAGTTGCTGAGAGAGATGGTGTGGCCTCTCCCTGAGGGGGAGAAAAACACCTCGCTCGATAATAGCGGCCGTTCGTTGGAGGGGAAGAGGCACGGCCCAGCCCGGTGCTCTGTTTTTCATCACCCCAGAGAATCCTTGGGTTTATAGAAATGTGGCTGGGGTTCAAATTAATTTCTTCATGAATACTGAGGCTAAGCCGGGCTCGGTGACTCGGCCTGTCGTCCCGCACCTTTGGGAGGCTGAGGTGAGTGGATCGCCTGAGCCCGTGGGTTCGAGACCCGCCTGGGCGGCGAGACCCCATCAAAAAATCAGCCGGGCGTGGTGGCGCACGCCGGTGATTCCGGCTACTCGGAAGGCTGAGGCGGAAGTGTCGCCGGAGCCCGGCGGGCGAGGCTGCGGTGGCCGGGAGCGGCCGCTGCGCTCCGGTCTGGGCGACAGAGTGAGACTCCGACTCAAAAAAATAAGTAGATAAAACAAAAATAACAATAAAAACTAAAATCGATTGACAGACCCTAAAAACCGCCAGACCGGTTTTGTTTGAAAAAAGCCAGATAGCCGAGGACTGGCGGCTTTCATAAAAATACCCCCCAAAAAAACCACTCGTTCACAGACTTATCCAAAACCCCTTTTAAAGTTGACAGTTTACGACCCTCCTCGACCTGCATTTCCTGCAAACCATTGGTTCTTTAAAAATCTGATTTTGGGCGGGCTCGGTGGCTCGGCCTGTCGTCCCGCGCCTTTGGGAGGCTGAGGTGAATGGATTGCCCGAGCCCGTGGGTTCGAGGCCCGTCTGGGCAAGCGAGACCTCATCTTCACGATAAATCAAAAATCAGCCGGGCGTGGTGGCGCGCACCTGTCGTTCCGGCTACTCGGAAGCCTGAGGCGGAAGGATCGCCGGGGCCCGGCGGGTCGAGGCTGGGGTGGCCGGGAGCGGCCACCGCGCTCCGGGCTGGGTGACAGAGTGAGACTCCGACTCCAAAAAATCTGATTTTGTCGAGTACGACCTTGTAAGCTCCAAATGAATGAGTGATCGCTCAACACGACCCTCCTCCCTTACCTAAACAAAGGTATAAGACCCCTCTTCTCCCTTTCTGGGGGCCATCTGCAGTTTTCGTGGTTGTTTTGGTTTTGTTTTTCCCGCAGATGGGTATTTGGATAGGTTCCATAAGGATTTGTTTTCTTTTGTAATGCTGGTTATCTTGCCAGGGCTCTGACAGAAATGATATTTCAAAGCAGACTGCTAGAGAATGAAGATTCGAGTTTCAATTCATCTTATAGGAAAAAGTTCCAGCAGAGCTAATTTTAAAGGGGCCTGTGTGGCAAACGATCTCGTGACGCTTTGTGTACACATAAGACTTATTCGGTCTAAATGAGTAAACGGATCCTACTATGAGTTGTCTTTCACAGAAATGGAACCTGAAGAAAGCGTTTCATAAGAAATCGGTACGTTTGTCTTAGAGTCTTTTGTTCGTCCTTTTTTTTTTTTCCTGAGGTGAATTTCCCATGGCTAGGTCTCAGGAGGCGTTCGGACATTTTTAAAGTCACGTTCTACCGTAGGCCGAGTGGCAGCCTGCCCCGCCCCACGGCAGATCCAAAGAAAACTCCATCGGATGTAAGACTGAGACAGTTCAGCTTTCGATCCGTGGTTTGGCATCATGATCGCTAGGATTCTTTCAGAGACACAAGTAAACCGGACTAGGTATT
>NW_007194070.1:0-1194 GCF_000164805.1 Carlito syrichta
CCAGAAGCAGATATTGAGGTCTGAAATAAAACTTGTCAAAGTCATTGATAGCATTTGGAGACTAATTATAGAAGTGACTTTGCAATATATGATATAAAAAGAATGAGTTTGCCAAAAATGAAGTGGAGTAGAATGGAATTCAGACTCTAAAGACTTGAAAGTTCTTTAGCATCTGACCTATATTGTGATCTTGAAAAGCCGCTTTGGAGACCTTAACTTTTTCCTGTCAAAGGTATCATGAAACAAACACATAATATTTTCAGAATATACAATTTGGGAGAAGATCTGAAAGATGTTTTGTATAAGCACACAGACACACATGGTGTTCCTTAAGGTTGAGCAGAATGGGTGGGGGAAACAGATTTACTTATAGGAGACATCATAATCCAGGGCAGGACCACAGTGAGAGACAAGGATGCAATGCCCATTACTGTGCTAAACAAATGAATGATGTCATCAAGTAAGAGGAGAAAGAAAATAGTACAGATGTTAGCAAATTCTTGAAAGTTGGACCTGGAATTCAGAGGAATCTAGAATATACAGCTTTCTAACTGTGTGATATTGGTCAAATTTCTAAACCTCTCTGAATCTCAGTTGCTTCAGATGTAAAACAGCCAATAAAATTCACCTCACTGTGCTGATATAAGAAATAAATGAAGAGTATTTTAGATAAGTCTTGGGCACACAGATAATACTCAACAAATTGAAGTTATATTGTTATTGTAATCATTTTTATTATTATAACACTGTAGAGTTGGACATCAGACATTTTTCATTGTGGCATATAGTATTTAGTCATCTTTGACAATGATACATAATTTATTTATTTATTTATTTATTTATTTATTTATTTATTTATTTTTGGAGTTGGAGTCTCACTCTGTTGCCCAGACTGTAGTGCAGTGGCCGCTCCCGGCCACCACAACCTCGACCTGCTGGGCTCTGGTGATCCATCCACTTCAGCCTTCCAAATAGCTGGAACTACAGGCATGCACTACCACGTCCGACTAATTTTTGATTTATTGTAGAGATGAGGTCTCACCAAATTGCCCAGGTGGGTCTCGAGCCCACGAACTCAGCAATCCACTCACCTCAGCCTCCCAAAGACATGGGATTACAGGCTGAGCCACCGAGCCCAGCATGATACATAATTTAAAGATGCATTTTTCATACAGAGTTGCCTTTGCCCTTCCC
>NW_007194071.1:0-2554 GCF_000164805.1 Carlito syrichta
AAATCAGTAAAGTTTATTAAAACAAAAAATCATGAAAAACCTGGTTTATAACACAAATGTCAGTATATTTTAATTTTAAAAAATCTATATTTTCCCACATTAGGAGCTTTACAAGGGAAAGTCATGTAATATTTTAAGTATTTGATTGAAAGCAGCTGATAAGCTGGGCTGGGTGGCTCATCCTGTAATCCTGCGCCTTTGGGAGGCTGAGGTGAGTGGATTGCCTGAGCCCACGGGTTCGAGACCCGCCTGGGCAGTGAGACCTCATCTCTACAATAAATCAAAAAATCAGCCGGGTGTTGTAGCGCATGCCTGTAATTCCGCCCCAGCAGGTCGAGGCTGCGGTGGCCAGAGCGGCCACTGCACTCCAGTCTGTGTGACAGAGTGAGACTCCAACTCAAAAAACAAAACAAAACAAACAAACAAAAAAAACAACTGATAAAATTTAATCTTTATTATAATTAAATAATGTTTATTAAGCCAGGAATAGAACTTTTCATAATTGATAAATAATATCTGAAGGTAGTATGTATAAACTCTTCAGCCCACTTGGAATTAAATTATACTTCTACCATATTACTTTGGAAAAAATTATGTAACATTGCTGTGCCAAAAATTTTTCACTCAGAAGTATATGATTTTATATATAAATTACTTTGAAATGTGTCTAAATAAATAGCTTAAAAGTACTAATCCATTCTAAAATTGCCAACTATACTGTAAAGTGAAGCCTGTGGTAGCTGTGAGTGTGCTACTGCACTCCAACCTGGGCACAGAGTGAGACTTTCACTCAAAAAAACCAAAAACTAGGAACTCATAAACTTCCTTTGTTCTTTTTAGCAGTGATGATACTGTGAACATTTTTGAGAAATAGTGACTGAAATTCATTGTGCTTTGATATCATGGTGGCCAAAGAGATTGATTTGGCAGGGAACAGAATGCTCAGACATTAGGGGTCTCATAGTAGTTGTTTCTGAATGCAAATCAATTACTTCTTCATTAAGATATATTTTTCAAATTTGTAAATTTTTTTTGTTGGCCCAATTTTCTTAAAGCTTGCATTAACTTTGGGCCCTCACTTAAAAATTGAAAGATCAGATAATAGCAAATAATCACTATACTGTTATTACTAGCTCACCTTCAACTCTATCTTAAATTGAGGCATAAAAAGTTTACTTTATTAAAATCAAGATGTATGGCACGCATTGAGGAAAAAAGGAAGGGAGAAGGGAAGGACTGGTGGAAAGAATGCATCTTAATGTTTAACTTGGGAATGATATCTCAGATTTGGGATGCCTTTGGCAATTCAACACATTTGACTAATAGTTTGAGTTAATCAATCAGCGACTTGTATTCAGTATTCCTTCCCAGTCTTGTTGTGTTTTGCCTGAATGCTTTTCCTAATAGAATCGATTAGTTTGAAGGAAGCTACCAATGTTCACAGTTGAGCCATCATTTTAGTACTCATTCCATTAACAGCTAACTTAGTAGTATTTAAACATTCCTGCATTTTTATTCTATGTAATATCTTGATGCCTTAGAAAGGTAGAGTACTGGGATTATGTCCATGTTACTGATGGAGAACTAGAAAAACAAATTATACAATTTAAACAGGCAATAGGAACAAATTCAAACCTTTGTAATTTGACTCTAGTAAACATTTTCTTAGTCATTATATTCTATAGCCTCTTGATGACCTGGTAAATGATCTTTGTCAGTTCACAGTTTGACTTTTAAAAGACTCTTTAGCAAACATATTTATGGATGGTTTAGTTTAAGACATGAAATCTATAGGTAGTAATTGATTGTCTGAGGCTTGTGTCATAGCCAACTCTTACTCAGCTACTAAAATTGGTCTGTGATACCAGAGGGCACAAGATGCATGCCCACTAGTCACTGGTGACCTTTTTAGATACTATTCTAAGGACTGTGAATGAATATTTTATAATATAGTATGCTTTTAGGCACAATGTGTGATGAAATCTTATCTCTATTATACTCTAAATTAAAAATTTTTAATTTACAAAAACATTTTTAATGAATTGGGCAATGGCTTCAAAATGTGCACCTTTTAGATTTAAAAAAGTAATGCCCATGATTTTATGAATTAAAAACGAAGACTGTTTAATTTGAATTTGAGTAAAATTGTAATAGGGAATCGAGCTGCATGAGTCAGTGTCCAGAGCCCGAGAGTCAAAGTACAAACAGAAGTTTATTGAGCTGAGAGCCAGTTGGAGGCCACTTACCCTTGAGACACAAAGTCCCAGGCAAGGGCCCCGCTGCTCAGCGGGGTTGGGCTTAAGTACAATTTGATTTGGGGTGGGGGGAGGTCTTTTACAGCTGCAGTTGGCTAAACCACACATTCTTGTTTGGCCTTGCTTTAAAGAGATGGTTTGTTTTACAAATGAATGCTTTATCTTGTAACAGACTATGGAAATTGTCTGAAGCTGTTTACAGAAGCAAGAACTTGCAATTAGAGCATTTTACTTGTGAAGGCTTGTGAAATTGTTTGTAATCCTTTTTTTTTTTTGAGTTGGAGTCTCACTCTGTCTCC
>NW_007194071.1:3758-5163 GCF_000164805.1 Carlito syrichta
TGCATTGTCAGCCCCAAATTAATAGACTAACTTCTGCATTTACAACGGGATGTAAATGATAAAGTGATAAAGCCCCTTTCAGACATTCTAGAAGGTGGCAGCAGACTCAGAGGCGCCAGCTGCTCTCTATCACCGGTTTTTATCCCAGTGATAATTTACACGCAGTGGCTATGTAAACCTTCAGGGAACAAAGACTTTTATAAAAGTAACCGCCTTGCTATAATAAGCTTGTGATATTTGATAAATTCCCAGAATTAGTATATGATTTTCTACCCCACATTCACTGTATGGGTTTGCAGCATTCATATTTAAAACTTTGTTAAGTTTGGCTTTTGTTGTCCCATAATGACCATGTTATGTTATGTAAATGTTAAGCAAACAAGCTTTCCTAAGCATACCTTGGGATGGAAACTTAAAGGGCTAATGTAACCCTTTGCCTGCCGGCTCAGGTTACTTCATACGCAGGGACTGTATGGACCTAACTTATCTAACATTCCACTCGGCCCATTAAGTGGGTTTCTGTCAATCACGGGCAGCACCCACCAATACCAAGTGTTCCCGTACCCATTAGGAGAAATTACCCAATCATGTAGAATCAGGTTTGAAGTTCTTTCCCCTCCCTCTGTAATTGTGCATAAAAACTGCTTGCCATTATGAATTGGGGCTCTCGTCCCTGAAGCTGCTGCTTCGGGCGTGAGCCCAGACTCGAGCCTGAATAAAGACCCTCATGTGTTTGCATTGGAGCTGGCTCTTTGTGGTCCTTATATCTCTCATTAGAGTCCTGGGTTCAACATTTGGAAGCCCCAGCGAGATTTTCAGAGACCTCCTAGACTCCAGCCTGAAGTGTCTTAGCCAGTGGGTAAGTGCACATGCGCTTCTGGTAGGATATCGATATTCATTTTATAAGGCCGGAATAAGGTAGAGTAGAGGCACTCTAGGACCCTCCTGGCCAGAGGTCTTGGGAGACGTTCCTCGATCTCAGAGGGAGCCTAAGTGCTGGAAAGTGTGGGCTCAGAGGGGGTCCAGGCACGAGAGGCGCAGACCCAGACTAAGTTTAGTTCAGCTCCCGGTTGCATTGGCAAGCCAGGAAGGAGCGGGGGTCGTCTGGTATGCCCGATTTTTCGGGCACCCACAAGGCCCCCATTTGGAGGATAGTGCTGTCCTCATATCTGAAGGTAGCCCAGCACCGAGAGGTGCGGCCTTGCCTTCAGATAGGCTTTGTCTTTGTCTCTACGGCCATAGAAAAACGTATTTATATGTTAGTTGTGTCCTATTGTCTGCTATCTTTGTCTGTGTTTTGGTGTGGAGGATGGAAAACATGGGATAGAAACTAACCTCTCCTCTAACTCTCATGACTGATCATTTCTCGGACGTTAAAGAAAGGGCTGACAATCTGAATGTAATG
>NW_007194072.1:0-2332 GCF_000164805.1 Carlito syrichta
CAATTATACAATTTAAACAGGCAATAGGAACAAATTCAAACCTTTGTAATTTGACTCTAGTAAACATTCTCTTAGTCATTATATTCTATAGCCTCTTGATGACCTGGTAAATGATCTTTGTCAGTTCACAGTTTGACTTTTAAAAGACTCTTTAGCAAACATATTTATGGATGGTTTAGTTTAAGACATGAAATCTATAGGTAGTAATTGATTGTCTGAGGCTTGTGTCATAGCCAACTCTTACTCAGCTACTAAAATTGGTCTGTGATACCAGAGGGCACAAGATGCATGCCCACTAGTCACTGGTGACCTTTTTAGATACTATTCTAAGGACTGTGAATGAATATTTTATAATATAGTATGCTTTTAGGCACAATGTGTGATGAAATCTTATCTCTATTATACTCTAAATTAAAAATTTTTAATTTACAAAAACATTTTTAATGAATTGGGTAATGGCTTCAAAATGTGCACCTTTTAGATTTAAAAAAGTAATGCCCATGATTTTATGAATTAAAAACGAAGACTGTTTAATTTGAATTTGAGTAAAATTGTAATAGGGAATCGAGCTGCATGAGTCAGTGTCCAGAGCCCGAGAGTCAAAGTACAAACAGAAGTTTATTGAGCTGAGAGCCAGTTGGAGGCCACTTACCCTTGAGACACAAAGTCCCAGGCAAGGGCCCCGCTGCTCAGCGGGGTTGGGCTTAAGTACAATTTGATTTGGGTGGGGGGAGGTCTTTTACAGCTGCAGTTGGCTAAACCACACATTCTTGTTTGGCCTTGCTTTAAAGAGATGGTTTGTTTTACAAATGAATGCTTTATCTTGTAACAGACTATGGAAATTGTCTGAAGCTGTTTACAGAAGCAAGAACTTGCAATTAGAGCATTTTACTTGTGAAGGCTTGTGAAATTGTTTGTAATCCTTTTTTTTTTTTGAGTTGGAGTCTCACTCTGTCTCTCAGACTGGAGTGCAGTGGCCACACCCGGCCACCGCAGCCTCGACCTTCTGGGCTCCAGCGATCCTTTCGCCTCAGCCTTCCAAAGTAACTGGAACTACAGGTGTGTATTACCATGCCCGGCTAATTTTTGGTTTATTGTAGAGATGAGGTATCGCTAGGTTGACCAAGAGAGTCTCGAACTCGCGGGTTCAGACAATCCACTCACCTCAGCCTCCCAAAGGCGTGGGATTACAGGCTGAGTCACCCAGCCTGGCTTGTTTGTAGTTCTTTAACTGCCAGATCAAGGCTTTCCCTTTCTTAAGTTGATTTATTTCTTTAGGATAACCTTTCACAAAATGATTGGGGGCATATATACCGTGAGGCAGCCTTACCCTCAATATCATCACAAATCAGCTAGTAGAATTATTTTTTTGATATGACTGAAGAGTTGATTAAACCTACAACCTTTTTATGATAAAAAGTGTTATGCATGAAATGCAGTGGGGATGGATGTCTAATCACTCTATTTTCCTCATATGAATATTTATTTGAATTGTTTTATATTCATAATTGATTTTATCACACCATGCTACTTAAAACTAATTACCATAATTTTTAGTCAAAGTAAAAGAGTATTCCATTCATAAATTAACTATATTTTCATGTGGATTTTTCAAAGCATTTTGTCATTACTAATGACAGATGCCAACACATACATAAGACACTCCTTACCTGTTCATTTTCATGATGGATTCATCAGATTAAGTTTTCTACTGAATTTCTAACTTTTGGCAGTTTGCTAGGTATATCTCTTTTGGTTGATTCAAGTGCAGGGGCTAGCTTCACCCACACGCTTTCTGCTAACATTATGCTGGTAAAGCAAAAAAAGAGTTTATGAAAAGCAACATGTGTGGTATTTGAGAGGACAACAATAGATTTAGGTTAAGAACATGCTATTGAGAGATCCAAGAAACCAAGAAACTTATTTGCTGCAAAAGTTAGTTCACTATATTTCATATATCCCCACCTCATGTTAACTATATATTTTGTGTATTCCTACCTCATGTATTTTATGAAATCTTAGTACTTTCAATCCTACCTCAGACCCCGTAGAATTAGGCATATGTCGGGTTTTAAGCAGTGTTTGTATTTAGAACTCTTGGGTTAAGCATTGTCAGCCCCAAATTAATAGACTAACTTCTGCATTTACAACGGGATGTAAATGATAAAGTGATAAAGCCCCTTTCAGACATTCCTAGAAGGTGGCAGCAGACTCAGAGGCGCCAGCTGCTCTCTATCACCGGTTTTTATCCCAGTGATAATTTACACGCAGTGGCTATGTAAACCTTCATGGAAACAAAGACTTTTTATAAAAGTAACCGCCTTGCTATAAT
>NW_007194073.1:0-784 GCF_000164805.1 Carlito syrichta
GGAAAGCTGAGATGGAAGGATCACCAGAAGCCCAGCAGTTGAGCTGCTCCTGTCCCTGCACTCCAGTCTGGGTGACAGAGTGAGACTCCAACTCAAAAAAAAAGAAAAAAATCTTGACAGCCTTCCATTCCAGTGTGGTTCAAATGTCACAAATCCCATTTCTGTTTTACTGCTTTCTCTCTCAGTCTCCACTTGTGACCTTATCGGAAGTTCCCTTTGATCTGTTGACAATGCAAGAGGAGACTTAAGCCTAGTTCACAGATATGCCAGGTTCTGCATGATATGCAATCACCATCTGAAAGCAGATGGTTGCAGCACTACAACCTCTCCCTGGTATGTCCCTGAAGAGCAGTAGTGAAAGGAAATCTTTTCAGTGGACAGAACGTAGGTAAGTGCTGCTGGCTGTGCACTTTGTTTGGAAGGGAAAACAGACAGGCATGCAATTCATGGGCTATTGCCAAATAGTTTGACTGGATGGTTGACTTGGAAGAAGTATGATTGAACATTAATGATTAAAAAATTGGAGGAAGAGGTATGTGGATAGACCTCCCTGAATGGGAAAAAAAAAATTGTGAAGATATTTGTGCCCCATGTCAAAGAGGGTTTTAATAATCAAGTGGATGGGATAACCTATTCTGTGGAAACCTCTTAGCCTCTTTCTCCAACCACCCCTGTCATTGCCTGATGGCCTCATGGACAAAGTTGATGGAGGTCACACCTGGGCTTAGCAATATGGATTTCCCTTCACCAAGACTGGCCTTGGTATGGTCACCACTGAACATCC
>NW_007194074.1:0-896 GCF_000164805.1 Carlito syrichta
AGCTATACACGATTGAGTTTTACTCTGCAGGGAAATGGTGACATTTGGATTAATTCAGGCTTATTACTGGGCAGAAATTTTAGGCTGTTGAAAAACTGTATGGCTATCAAATAATTTCTCCATAGTTGATGAATCTTTCAGGTGTTGATATGCAACCAACACTAAAGATCAAGTTTATCATGTACCATGAATAACCCAAGTACTTTAACTTTCTCCTTTTTGCTGACTTCTCCACACAACCGCTCTGCTTCTTTTCAATTAAAATCCACCACCTTGTTATTTGTTAGCAGATATGGTTAAAAATGTTAGAGATTAAAACAACACTCAGTCAAAAATAAAACTATAGATTAGAGTCATCTTTTAAAATGTCCTCACTTTTTCTTATTAATAATTTACTCATTTCGCTTTCTTTGATATACCGTGTCACTTTTTAAGGATTAATTCCCTGAATTTGGTCCTAACCAATTGTCTATTCTTATGTGACAATAATGTGCATTTTCTACTGATGCATTTTTCACATAGACTTCGTTTTTTAGAGAAGTGTTATGTCCACAGTAAGACTGAACAGACAGTTCAGAGTTACCACACACCCCACTTTCACATGTACCACCTCCCCACTGTCAACCTGTCTCATCACAGTGTAGATCACAATAGAAGTTTGTTCACTCACAGTTATGGAGACTGCACGTTTGAAATCAAAGTGTTGTCAGGGCTATGCTTTCTCTAAAGGATCTAGATAAAAAAACCCTCCCTTGCATCCTCTCTACTTCTGGTGGGTTCTGGCAAAACTTGACCTTCTTTGGCTTGTTGCATCATTCTGGTGTTCTACATATTTACATGACCTTCTGTTCTGCTTACATTGCTCTGTGTCCTTTCCTTGTCTTACAAAAACACTA
>NW_007194075.1:0-608 GCF_000164805.1 Carlito syrichta
TCCTTAGCCTTCTTTTCCCATGTGGCCAAGACTCGGAGCGCTGGTGCTGTTTGACGTGGAATAAAGGACTTGGCCCATGGGGGGGATATTAATTACATCCTGCCATACCATATGTAAGGCACCTGGTCAGGGCAGCCACGAGGTCCGTCCTGGAAAATAACATGCTTAACCTGTAAGAGAAGACTTAGTGAGAAAGTGCCCTCTGGTGGCCATCCTACAGTGAAGGACGGCCATTCAGATGTGCAGAGGGTTTGGAACTTTTTCCTGCAGATGACTACACTTAGATTGTCAGCCCTTTATGGTTAGTCATGAGGGTTAGGGGGGTAGTCAGCGTCTGTCCCATATTTTCCGTTCACACTAACACACTTGCAAGTACAACACACGCAACTAAACTACCAACGAGAAAGTACGGTTTCCCACAGCCGTGCAGACAAAAGTGAAACTGAGCTGAGGGTAAGTCTGTGCCTCTTGGTGATCGACCTTCTTCACATATGAGGACGACCTCATCCTCCAGATGGGGGGGAGGGACATCTCCCAAGACCCCCGGTCAACGGCCCACCAGCACATCCACTTAAGCCAATGCCGACCCAGATACAGAGTGGAATTCG
>NW_007194076.1:0-1412 GCF_000164805.1 Carlito syrichta
GCAAACTTCTACTTTGCTGAAAACAAATCTAGAGAGAAAAAGAAAAATCAGAAATTACTGAAAGTACATTGGCTTTCTGATTTGCTGATCTTCTTGTTCCTTCTGTGAAAATGACAGCAAAAGATTTGTTCTGGTCCATTTAGAAGCAAAAAATAAGCCAGGTTCAGTGGCTCAGCCTTGTAATCCCGCTCCTTTGGGAGGCTGAGGTGAGTGGATTGCCTGAGCCTGTGGGTCCAAGACCCGCCTGGGCAAGTCGGTGAGACCTCATCTCTACAATAAATCAAAAATTAGACAGGCATGGTAGTGTGCACCTGTAGTTCCAGCTACTTGGAAGGCTGAGGTGGAAGGCTCGCTGGAGCCCAGCAGGTTGAGCCTGCAGTGGCCAGCAATAGCTACTGCACTCCAATCTGGGTGACAGAGTGGGAATCCAAATCAAAAAAAAAAAAAAAAAAAGCACAAAATAATAAATACTTAGTAATAACACACAGCATTGTATAATGTTTTTGTTCTATTTATTTTAACAATGTAAGTTCTAGCTCTACTTACTCAAACACACAATGAGTCCTGTCATCTCCATCTAACATGCATGGGAAAGCCAGGGTGACAGACAGCCAACCACAGTATCCACAGCTAGCAAGTTGCTCTGCCACTGTCCCTCCATGTGGTCAATGCAGCTACCCTGTGTCTGACTCAATGACACCTTCCCCTAGGTCTAACCCATAATGAAAGCTTTCTTTGGGCAGGGAAGAAGGGGAAAGCTAGAAGGAGAGGCTAGGAACTGCCCCTTTCCCCAGCATAGGAGCACTCAGCCTTCCTCTTCTGACTCTAGGACAGCAGAGCTCCAACACTCTACAGAGCAGAGTGACTGGCTAACCCGACAAAGTTCCACCTGACCCGACAAAGTTCCACCTGACCCATTTCCTGGGGGGCTACCTCCACCACCACCAGGAAAACAAAGCCCTGGAAGTGTTTTGTATTGAGTTTAAAAACACACTCCAAGCCGGGCTCGGTGGCTCAGCCTGTAATCCCACGCCTTGGGAGACTGAGGTGAGTGGATTGCCTGAGCCCGCGGGTTCGAGACCCACCTGGGCAACTTGGCGAGACCTCATCTCTACAATAAATCAAAAATCAGCTGGGCGTGGTAGTGTGCACCTGTAATTGTGGCTATTCGGAAGGCTGAGGCAGAAGGATCGCCAGAGCCCAGCAGGTCGAGGCTGCGGTGGCTGGGAGTGGCCACTGCACTCCAGTCTGGGCGACAAAGTAAGACTCCAACTCAAAAAACAATAAATAAAAAATAAAAACAAACAAACAGCAAACAAAAAACACACACTCCACACATAGTATGTATAACAAGAACTCTCAGAGGCCCCTGCCAATGCAAAAAATAAACATTCATTTGAAATAGTAATAAA
>NW_007194077.1:0-1359 GCF_000164805.1 Carlito syrichta
CCCTCAGCCTTCCTCTTCTGACTCTAGGACAGCAGAGCTCCAACACTCTACAGAGCAGAGTGACTGGCTAACCCGACAAAGTTCCACCTGACCCGACAAGTTCCACCTGACCCATTTCCTGGGGGGCTACCTCCACCACCACCAGGAAAACAAAGCCCTGGAAGT
The DNA here is from genome assembly GCF_000164805.1 of Carlito syrichta. Classification (NCBI taxonomy): domain Eukaryota; kingdom Metazoa; phylum Chordata; class Mammalia; order Primates; family Tarsiidae; genus Carlito; species Carlito syrichta. The sequence continues at coordinate 166 of NW_007194077.1, forward strand.
GTTTTGTATTGAGTTTAAAAACACACTCCAAGCCGGGCTCGGTGGCTCAGCCTGTAATCCCACGCCTTGGGAGACTGAGGTGAGTGGATTGCCTGAGCCCGCGGGTTCGAGACCCACCTGGGCAACTTGGCGAGACCTCATCTCTACAATAAATCAAAAATCAGCTGGGCGTGGTAGTGTGCACCTGTAATTGTGGCTATTCGGAAGGCTGAGGCAGAAGGATCGCCAGAGCCCAGCAGGTCGAGGCTGCGGTGGCTGGGAGTGGCCACTGCACTCCAGTCTGGGCGACAAAGTAAGACTCCAACTCAAAAAAACAAATAAATAAAAAATAAAAACAAACAAACAAGCAAACAAAAAAACAACACACTCCACACATAGTATGTATAACAAGAACTCTCAGAGGCCCCTGCCAATGCAAAAAATAAACATTCATTTGAAATAGTAATAAAGCCAATGATTATTCCTGAGCCTTCAGCTTCTGTTAAGGGTATGAATCCACCAAGTCACCTTTAAGTGGACTGACAGATCTGGTTGCTCAGTACAAATGTGCTTAACTTTATTCCATGTACAGCCTTCCTGCAGATTAGGTTAATCATTCAAATTACCCACATACACTGAAGAGGAAATGACATTATGTTCAAAAATTCCCAGAGGAGGAAAACAGGAGGCACAACTGGCAATAGGGCCTTGCTCTAATGAGACATAGAGGAGGGGTATATATTCCAACTTCACAGGCCAACTCAATCTTCTAGAAGAAAAGCATCCATGAGTCTCACTACTGCTCTTTCTTAGCTCCCAGATTTGTCCCTCAAGGTGAGGGATCATGCCTGTCTTTCTATTGTGTTTGGTTTGTTTCCTCTCCATGGACCTTGAAAGATGCAGGAAACAGTCAGAAGGGTGTCTCCCGAGATGGCGCTAAACACTATATGGAACCAAACAAAGACAACAAAGGCCCTAAGCTCCTGCTTTTCCCGTGCATGTGAAACTTAAACCTATACACAAATATTATCTCCCTACAGGAATACTACCTCATAGCCCCCTCCAATAAAGACCCTAATACAGCACTGGCCACCCCCTCCCTAACTGATAAATACAGACTTCTCTCGCTGTCACCCTCTCACTCTCCCTCCCTTACCAGGCGGTTACAGACCCTCTTCCCTCTTTCTGTAGCCGCTGCTCTAATAAATCTCTTGG
>NW_007194078.1:0-533 GCF_000164805.1 Carlito syrichta
ATACTTTTTCCCAGTCTGTAGGCTGTCTTCCTGCTCTCTTGATGGGTTCTTTGGCTTTGCAGAAGCTTGTCAGTTTAATGAGATCCCACTTGTCTATCTTATCCCTTATGGCCTGTGGGTTTCAAGTTTTGTTCAGGAATTGGATGCCAGTTCCAATTTCCATGAGGGTATATCCTTCATTTTCTAAGGTTCTTATGGTTTGAGGTTTTATATTTAGGTCCCTGATCCATTTGGAGTTAATTTTTGTGTATGGGGATAGATAGGGGGTCCTGTTTTAATCTTCTGCATGTGGTCAGCCAGTTTTCCAAGCACCATTTACTGAATTGGTTCTCCTCTCCCCAGTGGTAGGTGGTGGAGACTTTGTTGAAGATGAGTTGGTTGAGAAATTGAGGTCTTGCCTCTGGAATCTCAATTCTATTCCATTGGTCTATATGCCTGTTCCTATACCAAATACCAAGCTGTTTGATGATTGTAGCTTTATAGTAAAGTTTGAAGTCTGGTAATGTGATCCCCCCTGCTTTGTTTTTTTTTTG
>NW_007194079.1:0-772 GCF_000164805.1 Carlito syrichta
ACAGTATGGGAGCTCTGTGGACATCCACTCAGAAAACAGTCATAACCCATGATAGCAGCTGCTTTCAAAAAGTTCTTCAAAGTCTGTGGAGTTTGTCCTAAGTTAGGCATGCAGCCACCAGAAATGTTTGGTCTCCGTGAAAGCATTGAGAATAGGTGGGACATGGCCATGACCTATCCCCGGCGCTAGCTGTACCTAGTGAAAGGTCTGCATGGTTGAGTGTGGTCGAGAAGTTGGTGCTGTGTCTTCCCTCAGCTCCCAGACCAGAGTGTCAGTGTCCTCTTTCCAGCTCTGAGTCCTGGAGGTTCAGTTCCTGGCAAGTGAGTCCGAGAGGCTGGGGTTCCGTCCTCCACCTGTTTCCCACTCACAGGATTGGAGCTCTGTCCCGGGCCTGGCCGGCTGGGAAAATGGGGTCAAATTGTCTGCAAGCTGCTTTTCTTGTAGAGCAGAGGTTGCATGCTGGTGGCGGCCACCTGTGAGGACTTGGAAACATGACCTCACTCAACACCCATCCTGAAGCATGGGTGTCACTCCAAGAGAAGTGGGTCTCTGTCCTTACCTTTGGCTCCACAGCATGGGTTTAGAGGAGGTTTTCCTCGCATTAGAGGCCCCTCGTATGATCACAGCCCTCTGAAATTACCACTAAAAGGGTTGGCTACTGTTCAAGGAGAGTATGTGGCAAGAACAACTCCAAGGGTGCTTTCCGCAAGGTTGAGGGGTGAATATTCGTGGTGAGAAGTAAGGGAGACTCATAGCTCCATAAGAAAAGCAA
>NW_007194080.1:0-816 GCF_000164805.1 Carlito syrichta
CCCAAAATGCTGTGGGTTTAGAAACCAACCAATGATAGCTCACCTGGACATACCAATCAAAGATCTCCTGGACCAACCAACCAGAGCTCATGTGAACCAACCAACCAGAGCTCACCTGAACCAACCAATTAGAGCTGGTTCACCTGAACCACCAATCAGAGCTCACTTGCCTTGGCAAAGAGGACCTCAGCTGTATCACAAGGCAGAAGGAATTGTAGCAACTCTTAAAAACTGAAACAAAGAAACCAGGAAGTCCAAGCACAATGCAGATTGTGCCATTTCTATTTTAGAAAATGATTCCAGCAAACATCTGTGAAGAACTTAAAAGTTTAAATTAGACTTTAAAAACACTGTCGTCCTTTGAAATACATTTTTTAAAACTAGCTTTTCTAAAATAATATGCTGGTCACTGCCTCGCTCTAAAAAGTGACTTGTTTGGCCTTTCTGTGGACACAGAGTCAGTAATCATTTGTTGAGCCGCAGGCACCATGTGCTGAGCTCAGGGACGCACAGACACAGGAACATCGATTACCCTAAGACCTTCTGCATGAAAGGTCCTGGGATCCTCCACCTTACAACATGCCCAAACCCCTGGGCTTGGTACTTGCTCTGGGGTCTCCAAGCAGAGCAGCCCGTGGGTGGGCTCTGCTCTGCAGGGTCTCATCCCATCCCAGCTAGGCACATCCCCCCCAGCCTCCACCCTTCCAAACTTCACAGACCCCCTCTTTTCTGCCACAGGATAGTGTTCTGAGTAGTATGTATGGCTTTCTATCCAATCACCTTTGTCCTCCACCCTGCTATAATTCCTTCTGTCTT
>NW_007194081.1:0-817 GCF_000164805.1 Carlito syrichta
CAGCTCACCTGGACATACCAATCAAAGATCTCCTGGACCAACCAACCAGAGCTCATGTGAACCAACCAACCAGAGCTCACCTGAACCAACCAATTAGAGCTGGTTCACCTGAACCACCAATCAGAGCTCACTTGCCTTGGCAATGAGGACCTCAGCTGTATCACAAGGCAGAAGGAATTGTAGCAACTCTTAAAAACTGAAACAAAGAAACCAGGAAGTCCAAGCACAATGCAGATTGTGCCATTTCTATTTTAGAAAATGATTCCAGCAAACATCTGTGAAGAACTTAAAAGTTTAAATTAGACTTTAAAAACACTGTCGTCCTTTGAAATACATTTTTTAAAACTAGCTTTTCTAAAATAATATGCTGGTCACTGCCTCGCTCTAAAAAGTGACTTGTTTGGCCTTTCTGTGGACACAGAGTCAGTAATCATTTGTTGAGCCGCAGGCACCATGTGCTGAGCTCAGGGACGCACAGACACAGGAACATCGATTACCCTAAGACCTTCTGCATGAAAGGTCCTGGGATCCTCCACCTTACAACATGCCCAAACCCCTGGGCTTGGTACTTGCTCTGGGGTCTCCAAGCAGAGCAGCCCGTGGGTGGGCTCTGCTCTGCAGGGTCTCATCCCATCCCAACTAGGCACATCCCCCCCAGCCTCCACCCTTCCAAACTTCACAGACCCCCTCTTTTCTGCCACAGGATAGGTGGCCCTGAGGTAGTATGTATGGCTTTCTATCCAATCACCTTTGTCCTCCACCCTGCTATAATTCCTTCTGTCTTTGTGTTAACTCAAATGAACATACCCACTTTTTT
>NW_007194082.1:0-1456 GCF_000164805.1 Carlito syrichta
TGAAATCAGTTACTATTTTAAATATTTAAGTATGGTCCCTGGACCATAATAAGCATGGTGTCCTGTTTTAAAAAGGTAAGATTATAAATTACAGAAATGAGTGATCACTTCCTTTGCTTTCACTTATTTCTGATTTTAAAGTAGAAAAATTTACAAAACTATAGTTTTAAAAACCGTGGCAATCTCTATTCTATAACTATTATAATTTCCAAATTAAACAAATTTCTGATTTAATGTTAAATTTTGATTTTAAAATGTATTCTACTTTAGTTTCTACGGGTAATGATCTATCAAGATTCATAAACAATTTTATGTTAACATATGTTTTTATTCTGACATGACTATTGAATTTGACCTATGAATTATTTCTATGCATATTTTAATATTATTCCATTTTGTTTTAGAATGCTAGACTGTATCCAGGAAAACACGTTTAGATCCAAAATAACATTTTTTTCTAACTTCAAAAAAAAATTAGCTTCCATTTTAAAAATGTAATCTGAATTTAAATGAAAACCCTAACTTAGAATTCACTTCCATTCTTTAACTAGCTGAAAGAAATCTTAGGGAAAAAATTGTACCAAATTGCTGGTAATTTGCATTATAGAGGATGAAACTTAATTTTTTGTTTGTCAGTAGACATGACAGTGTTTCATCAAAGTTAAGCAGTAGAAAACTCTGATTTTAATTTAGTCAAGATTATGTCTTTACATAGAAACTTTGTTGAAATACATGGAGTTGACAATAATATTCTAGGTGCTGTATAAATCTGGATGAAATTACTCATGTACTGTCTTATTTAGTAATATTGATTCAAATGTTTTACAAGCAAGAGTCTTTATGTCAATAAGTCTTTGTTATATACATCTCATTTGTGTAATCTTAGCAAAAGAAAATGAACATAGCTGTAACATTTGTGGAGCCTCCTTGTAATTTGGGGTAAGGGACTCTGCTTTCTAAAGAATTAATTTCACAGATCCATGCTCTGTGGTAAATTGTAGTAAACTAATATATTTAAAGCTCTGTCTTAAAAACACGGTACATACTGTTTAAAGCATTAGCTTAAATGAAGATAATATTTTACATTAGTGTAGTTGTGTTTATTTAATTCAGTAATGAAGTTAATTTGGAGTCATTGGCCTACTGCCTTGGTAGGTTTCTGTGACTCCCTTGCTGAGACAGTGTGATTCAAACACCAGAATCATTTTTTCTCATCTGCTAAAACTCATGTTTAGACTATGGGCAGGTTTTCGTGGCAGATTTAAAACAAATTTAAAACAAATATTCTGTGATAATATTTGGAAGCTGGGTGATGTCTAGGCTTACATAACTGGAACCAAATATGAGTCTGAGTTCGTGAACTTTAAAGCTATCAAATGTACATCATTTTGGAATGCTACTTTAGTTTTTCTTGTATGTTTGGAGTTTAATTCTTACACTGCTAATTATGACCCCT
>NW_007194083.1:0-747 GCF_000164805.1 Carlito syrichta
AATGGAGAGAATTAAAAAAATTGAGGAGAGACAAGAAGAAAATAGGAAGGAGCTGATGTCAGAAATGACAGCAGTAAAGAATATAGTGATGGAAATGAACAACAGACTAATAAGCATGAGAGCAGAATCAGCCAAGCCGAAGAAGAATCTCAGAGCTCGAAGACCAAAACACAGAACTAACCCAAACTGTCAAAAGCATAGAAAAGAAGCTCAAAAAGACAGAACAAAACCTGCAAGAGATGAATGATCACTTCAAGAGACCAAACCTAAGAATAATTGGGCTTCCTGAGGCAGAAAGAGAAACAGAAGCCACACTGGAACAAACATTTCATGAAATCATTCAAGAAAACTTCCCTCATCTCATTAAGGATGAAAAAATTCAAACACAAGAGATTCAGAGAACCCCTGCAAGACAACAAACGAGAAGACCAACTCCCAGACACATAATAATTCGCCTAAACAAAGTAGCTATGAAAGGAAAAATCCTAAAGGCAGCAAGAGAAAAAGGCCAGACTACCTACCAGGGAAAACCAATTAGAATAACAGCAGATTTATCCACAGAAACTCTTCAGGCCAGGAGAGCCTGGAGCACTATCTTCAAAGTTCTAAAATAGAAACAATTTCAACCAAGAATAACCTACCCAGCCAAACTAAGCTTCATTAGTGAGGGAGAATTGAAATCTTTTCCAGACATCCAATCCCTAAGAACCTACGCTGCCACCAGACCACCTCTACAGGAAACACTTA
>NW_007194084.1:0-920 GCF_000164805.1 Carlito syrichta
ACATTAAAAAGACAGTTGTAATTGAGGTGTGTGTTGGAATATAAAATCCTTACTTCATTTGTGAACAGAAAGAACTGGTATCCTCACAGTTTAAGGAATGGTCATTTTCCCTGTCTTTGATAACCACCTGCACCCACTGTACAGGGTCCTTTAATGTCTTGTCAATTTATCAGTAAGGTCCTATGTCTGCTGTAACTTTTATAATAAAATTTGCTAATAATACTTTGCTGACTTATGTGAGCCTTCTAACTTTTTCAGTTCAAACTTTTCTAGGCCAAGTGCAGTGCCTCAAGCCTGTAATCCCAGCACTTTGGGAGGCCAAGGTGAGGGGATTGTCTGAGCCCACCAGTGTGAGAACAGCCTGGACAACTTGGCAAGATCGCATCTCTACAATAAATTAAAAAATGAGCCTGGTGTGCTAGTGCACACCTGTAGTTTTGGCTACTTGGAAGACGGAGGCAGAAGAATTGCTGGAGCCTGGCACATCAACGCTGGGTGGCTATGAGCATGCTATTATACTCCGGCCTGGGCCATGGAGTGAGACTCCAACTCAAAAAAGATTTATAAGACAATACTATACTTTGTATACAGAGAGCTTTTGGGGGACATCAAAGAAAACTGGTTAGTTCAGTCAGGCAGCAGATTAGGTCTAAATAGAGTATTGTGTGTCAACAAGTCAGTTAATGTAAAAGAATGGAAGTATTTATTATAACACAGTAAGCCACAATGTGGGTAATCTGTGGGTGTATAGTCAAGAATTGATTGCAATTCTCATTTCAAATAAAATACACTCTGTGCTAATTATGAAGAGACATATATATTTCTGAATATTTGTGGTATCTCTAGCTAATGTGGTAGAAGTGGGTGATTATCATTTAAGGGCCTGCTACAAGTGCTTCAAGGGTTGATTCTACATGTTC
>NW_007194085.1:0-845 GCF_000164805.1 Carlito syrichta
TAAGGTCCTATGTCTGCTGTAACTTTCATAATAAAATTTGCTAATAATACTTTGCTGACTTATGTGAGCTTCTAATTTTTTCAGTTCAAACTTTTTTAGGCCCAACTGCAGTGCCTCAAGCCTGTAATCCCAGCACTTTGGGAGGGCCAAGGTGAGGGGATTGTCTGAGCCCACCGGTGTGAGAACAGCCTGGACAACTTGGCAAGATCTCATCTCTACAATAAATAAAAAAATGAGCCTGGTGTGCTAGTGCACACCTGTAGTTTTGGCTACTTGGAAGACGGAGGCAGAAGGATTGCCGGAGCCTGGCACATCAATGCTGGGTGGCTATGAGCATGCTACTATACTCCAGCCTGGGCCATGGAGTGAGACTCCAACTCAAAAAAGATTTATAAGACAATACTATACTTTGTATACAGAGAGCTTTTGGGGGGCATCTAAGAAAACTGGTTAGTTCAGTCAGGCAGCAGATTAGGTCTAAATAGAGTATTGTGTGTCAACAAGTCAGTTAATGTAAAAGAATGGAAGTATTTATTATAACACAGTAAGCCACAATGTGGGTAATCTGTGGGTGTATAGTCAAGAATTGATTGCAATTCTCATTTCAAATAAAATGCACTCTTTGCTAATTATAAAGAGACATATATTTCTGAATATTTGTGGTATCTCTACCTAATGTGGTAGAAGTGGGTGATTATCATTTAAGGGCATGCTACAAGTGCTTCAGGGGTTGATTCTACATGTTCTTTGCTCTAGGGTAATTTTGATGCCTGCCTTTTGTGGAAACAATACCATTAAATTGAAGAAGTCCACGGTTTTATTAAAAGACCATTCACTCGCTGTTC
>NW_007194086.1:0-2005 GCF_000164805.1 Carlito syrichta
CCATTCCAGCTTTGTAGTGCGACATGGTTGGTATCAGGTTTTTTTCAAATATGATTAGAGCTGCAATAAGCATGCTGTGCAGATATCTTTCTGTAAAAGATCTGAGTTCCTCCAGGTTTATTCCCTACAGGCGAATTACAGGGTCACATGGTAGGTCAATTTCTTGTCCCTTTAGAAACCGCCACACTGATTTCCAAAGATGTTGCTCTACTTTTCAGTCCACATGCAGTGCAGAAGCAATTTTTTCCCCCAAATCTTTTCCAGCATCTGATATTGTTTGTGTTATTAATGAAGGCCGTTCTTACAGGGGTTAAGTGGTAGTTCAATGTGGTTTTCCTTTGCATTTCTCTGATGATGAGTGAGGCTGAGCACGATTTCATGTGTCTCCTGGCTTCCCACATCTCTTCTATTTGAAGTGTCCAATCATGTATTTTTGCCACTTTTTAACGGGATTGTTTGTCTCTTTTTCTGACTGTTTGATTTTCTTGTAGCTCACAGATGTTATCACGTTGTCAGATACATAGCTGGAGAATAGTCTGTCCCATTCGGGGGCTGTGTGCTTGGTATTTTGATGGTGTCTTGTATTTTGGAGAAGTTAATTTGTTTGGTACGATCCCAAGTGTCTAACATTCTTTTTAAATTATGGGTATTGAGGGATCTGAAGAGAGTAGCTGCCGGTTCCAGTTTTCATAAAGGAGTCTCCTGTGTTTCTGTGATGATTACAATTTGGTGTTTTACGTTTAGGTCTTTGATCCATTGAGAGTTAATGTGTATGGTGATAGTGAGGGGTCCTGTTTGAATCTTGTTCATGTAGTCAGACTTTCCCAGCAACATGTACTGAATAGGTTCTCCATTCCCCATTGGGTCCCGGAGGTTCCTTCAAAGATGAGTTGGGTGAGAATTTGAGGATTTCGCTCTCTGTCCTGACCCATCAGCCTATGGACCTTTTCTAGTACCAATAGCAGGCTGTTTGGATTATTGTAAACTTATCCTAAAGTTTCAAATGCGGAAAGTGATAGTTCCTGCTTTGTACCTTTTGATAAGGATTCTTTCGGCTCTTCATGATTGTTTTAAATTTCATATGAATTCACTATTGTCATTTCCAGGTCTGAGACGAATGATGTTAACTTATTGGCTTTGTCCCTGTTTCACTCGTTGGCCTAAACGGCTAAATTTTCAATTAAAAGATGTGAGCAAAGTCAGGAAACCACGCATGTCAGCTTGCCATTCATGACATCAGCCTCAGAACTGTGACATCATAATGGGCGGGACCTTGACGACTGAGCAAGCCTTCAGTATCAAGGATTTATGTACAGTGCTCTGACAAGAGCGGAAGACATCGTGGATTTTCATTCCCAAGAATTGAAGGGAGCAAGGTGTTCACACCTATCCGAAAACGTCTTCAGGGGTAAGTGGCCGTTCAAGGATCCAGTGGGCAATGTTGTCTTTTTGTTTTCACGCAGAAGTTATTGAGAGGACAGAAAAGCTCCCACAGTGGGTGGTCCCTGAGGGGGTTCCTCACGATGTAGTCTTTCATTACTATGCTCACAGAGACTTGTTGGAGTTTGGTCATAGCACAACCTAATAATATTTCATCACTTTCTGTGGTTTAGACACTTCTGCATGTTTTTCATATCATTTTCCAGCCGTTGAGCCGTTTGTCTCTCAGGATTTGAACATCGCCTCAGTAACATCAAAGTCAGTTTTCTAGAATTTTCGATTATCTAAATTTTTATATGAATGAGGAGCCCAAATTCTTCTTTCTAAATCTCCATGTTATTTTGGTTTCTAAACATAGGGCTCCCAGTGGTCGCTTTTTGTGTGTGTGCATGATTTTCAAGGCTTGTCGGTAAAAACTATCACATTAATCTGAGACATTGTTGCAGAGTACACCATTATGTCTTAGGTAGAGAAAATCCTCGGGGATTCAGTGGAAATACACTTTGAAAAATAGAAATTGGTTTAAACTACGAGGGATATATCACTTTACATTTCCTTCAAATAG
>NW_007194087.1:0-824 GCF_000164805.1 Carlito syrichta
AGTGAATGTAGTTAGAAAAGCATACCAAACAGTTTTACAATGAGTCTAAGTACCAGTTATACCTACTGACATGCATCTTTGTTTAATATTTTTGAGGGTTTCAGATATTCTTTACACTCAATATTTATTAAATGTGGTTTAAAATCTTTTTATTGTGAAACAGATAAAACCACACAAAGGATATATGTGGCTTAATGAATTAGGTAGACTTACAAACTTGCAACTGCAGCTCATGTTGAGATAGAAGTTTGTTACCCATCCCAGAAGACATGTCCAAGGACCTCATCCTGATCACATCCCCTCCTCTACCTCCAATGTATCCCCTGTTTGACTTTATTGTAATCTCTCTTTGCTTATTTTTAAAATGAATATATCACCTAAATTGTGCTTCTATAAGCACTATAACTTAACTTTGCTGATTTTTAAACTCTATTTTCTTTTTTTTTGAGTTGGGGTCTCTGTCACCCAGACTGGAGTGCTGGGCCTTGACCTGCTGGGCTCCGGAGATCCTACCACCTCAGCCTTCCGAGTAGCCGGAACTACAGGCATGCGCTACCATGCCCGGCTAATTTTTGATTTATTGTAGAGATGAGGTCTCACCAAGTTGCCCAGGCAGGTCTCAAACCCACGAAATCAGGCAACCCACCCACCCCAGCTTCCCAAAGGCGCAGGATTATAGGTTGAGCCACCAAGCCCGGCTAACTCGGCGTCTTTTACATCACAAGGGGCAGCCATTGTTCCACATAGAAATGGATTCCAGGCAGACTGGTGGGCCACCTCCAACCCTCAGGTAATAAAGGAGTGAAGCCTAGGACTGGCCCTGA
>NW_007194088.1:0-898 GCF_000164805.1 Carlito syrichta
CCTGCCTGACGCTCTTACTACCTGGTAAAAGGGAAGTACGAAGTAGCGTTGTCTCCTCGGGAACACCGTGTAGCTTGTGGCTTTTAAGATCACACCAGCCTCGGTAAAATTCTGACATTTTGGAACACTACAAATATGGGTGTACCTGGTCTGACCTCGTGCCACTCAGGATATAGAATGTAGAAGTAATTATTTTTAGAGTGGTCATCTCACTCTGTCGTTCAGGTTGAGTGCGGTGGCACAATCTCAACTCACCACCACCTCTACCTCATGGGCTCAGGTGACCCTTCCGCCTCGGCACCTCAGCCTCCCAAGTATCTGGGACTACAGGCATGTATCACCCCATGCCTGAATATTTATTTATTTTATTTTTGGTAAAGACAAGGTTTTGCTATCGAAAGGGTGTAAGTCGAAGTCAATATAGCCGAAAAGCTTGAATCCTTCCTAGGAAAAGGAGCAAAGCATTGCAGGAGGGTGTTGCAGCCAGAACCCGGTTGCAGTATTACAAAGGCTACTCACACCGGGTGCAGTGGCTTACACCTGTAATTACTCCCAGTACTTTGGGGGGTGGAGGTGAGAGGATTGCGTGATTCCTTTGGTTCGAGACCAGCCTTGGTAACTCAGCGAGACCTCGTCTCTATTGTAAGTTTTTTTTAAAAATTAGCTGGGTAGGGTGGCGCATGCCTGTGGTTCCAGCTACCTGGAAGGCTTAGATACAAGGATGGCCTGAGCACAGCATGTTGAGGAGGTGGTGGCCATGAGTGTGCCACTATACCTCATCCGCCATGGGTAACAGAGTGAGAGTCCTATAAAAATAAAAATAGAAAATAAAAGACCGCTTACTTGTTCAGAGACACAGATAGAAAGTGCCGACCAGTTTTGTGAAGGCTGGCAGTAC
>NW_007194089.1:0-802 GCF_000164805.1 Carlito syrichta
TATAGCCAAAAAACTTGAATCTTTCCTAGGAAAAGGAGCAAAGCATTGCAGGAGGGTGTTGCAGCCAGAACCCGGATGCAGTATTACAAAGGCTACTCACACCGGGTGCAGTGGCTTACACCTGTAATTACTCCCAGTACTTTGGGAGGTGGAGGTGAGAGGATTGCGTGATTCCATTGGTTCGAGACCAGCCTTGGTAACTCAGCGAGACCTCGTCACTACTGTAAGTTTTTTTAAAAATTAGCTGGGTATGGTGGCACATGCCTGTGGTTCCAGCTACCTGGAAGGCTTAGATACAAGGATGGCCTGAGCACAGCATGTTGAGGAGGTGGTGGCCATGAGTGTGCCACTATACCTCATCCGCCCTGGGTAACAGAGTGAGACTCCTATAAAAATAAAAATAAAAAATAAAAGACCGCTTACTTGTTCAGAGACACAGATAGAAAGTGACGACCAGTTTTGTGAAGGCTGGCAGTACATCATATTGCCTTCTTCAGATAGTACTGAATACGAATGTGTAAGCCGTCTGATGAAAAATTTTAGACGTTTGTGCAGGGAGTGGAGTTGGAGACACTTTAATTAAATGCATGCAAAGATAAAAGACATGTAAGGTACGGGGAGCAGTGAAGAAATGATTCCCCAAAGAGTCCTTTTTGATTAGCTGAGACTGACTTAGCCCAGCTTTGAGGAGCACCCAGGTTCACACACCTTTCATGACTGGGGAGCCATTGCCTGCAACCACCACGAATAAATTAACAATTAAATTCCATTCTTGATATTTTTCCCATTGAAATGTGACTCG
>NW_007194090.1:0-709 GCF_000164805.1 Carlito syrichta
CGTGTTTAGTACTTTCTTAAGTGTTTCATGTAGAGATGGTTTTGTGGCTGCATAAGTTCTTAGGGATTGGATATCTGGGAAAGATTTTAATTCTCCCTCACTGATGAAGCTTAGCTTGGCTGGGTAGGTTATTCTTGGTTGAAATTGTTTATCCTTTAGGACTTTGAAGATAGGGCTCCAAGCTCTCCTAGCCTGCAGGGTTTCTGCAGATAAATCTGCTGCTATTCTGATTGGTCTTCCATGGTGGGTGATCTGGCCTTTTTCTCTTGCTGCCTTTAGGATTTTTTCTTTTGTGCCTACTTTATTTAGGCGAATTATTATGTGTCTAGGAGTTGGTCTTCTCATTTGTTGTCTTGCGGGGGTTCTCTGAATCTCTTGTGTTTGAATTTTTGTATCACTGATTAGATAAGGGAAATTTTCTTGAATGATCTCGTGGAAAGTTTGTTCCAATGTGGTCTCTTTTTCTCTTTCTGCCTCAGGGAGTCCGATTATTCTTAGGTTAGGCCTCTTGAGGTAATCACTCATCTCTTGAAGGTTTTGTTCTGTCTTTTTTAGCTTATTTTCTGTGTTTTTAAGAGTTTTGGGTTATTTCTATATTTTGGTCCTCAAGCTCTGAGATTCTTTCTTCTGCTTGGGTAATTCTGCTTTCCATGCTTATCAATTGTTATTTATTTCATTCACAGTATTCTTTATTACTGTTATCTCAGAT
>NW_007194091.1:0-967 GCF_000164805.1 Carlito syrichta
GGGGTTATTTCTATATTTTTGGTCCTCAAGCTCTGAGATTCTTTCTTCTGCTTGGGTAAATTCTGCTTTTCCATGCTTATCAATTTGTTATTTATTTCATTCACAGTATTCTTTATTACTGTTATCTCAGATATCAGCTCCTTCCTAGTTTTCTTCTTGTGTCTCCTCAATTCTTTTTAGTCTCTCCATTATTGTTTTGATATCTGCATTTGCATTTTGAGACCCTTCATTCTGGGGACTTTGCATTGTTTGTATTCCAAAGTCAATTTTCTCAGTGTCTGCTCTCCCAGGCGTCTGGGAGAGACCCATACTCTTCTTTTGGTTTTTCTTCATTTCTGTAGATTTTTCTCCCTTTACCCCTTTCCCTCCCCCTCTTCAATTCTGTTTTTGAGGGAAGGTGGGGTTGCTTTTATTTCTCTTCTGCAATGACCTGTTCTTCCTTATGAGGGTCTTCTGGTTTTGTTCACTTTTCCCTCTGTTTTACAGTCTGTCTATTCAGCAGTTTGCAGTCTTGGTCCGTTCAGAGAATCTCACAAGTTCACCTATGCCGTCGCCATCTTGCCCCGTCTCTGCTCTTTTCTAATGTTATATTTGTGTGCGATCTACAAACTCCAATATTGTGTCACCTTGGAGATCTGTTATCAGAAGTTACATCCTTCCATAACAGCTTCTTGCTTCCCTTTCTGGTCATGGCCCTCCCTCGGAAATTGCTCTGTCACACCTTGGTGACTGTCAGTCTGGTATGGCTCCAGGTCCCTCCTACCTGGGCACTGCTCTCAAGAGCAGCCTTCACTGGATCAGGCTTATCTCCTAGATCGCACATCCTCTTCTGTGTACTGGTGTCAAAGAGCGCAATGGAGCTAATGCTGGCACAAGAACAAAGGATACAACATATTCAAGTAAAAGTGTCTCTATTATTATCCTATGCTATTCTGCAGTAGAACTTCATTCAACGTTTGAACTCCTA
>NW_007194092.1:0-879 GCF_000164805.1 Carlito syrichta
ATACCCATAATTTAAAAAGAATGTTAGACACTTGGGATCGTACCAAACAAATTAACTTCTCCAAAATACAAGACACCATCAAAATACCAAGCACACAGCCCCCGAATGGGACAGACTATTCTCCAGCTATGTATCTGACAACGTGATAACATCTGTGAGCTACAAGAAAATCAAACAGTCAGAAAAAGAGACAAACAATCCCGTTAAAAAGTGGCAAAAATACATGATTGGACACTTCAAATAGAAGAGATGTGGGAAGCCAGGAGACACATGAAATCGTGCTCAGCCTCACTCATCATCAGAGAAATGCAAAGGAAAACCACATTGAACTACCACTTAACCCCTGTAAGAACGGCCTTCATTAATAACACAAACAATATCAGATGCTGGAAAAGATTTGGGGGAAAAAAATGCTTCTGCACTGCATGTGGACTGAAAAGTAGAGCAACATCTTTGGAAATCAGTGTGGCGGTTTCTAAAGGGACAAGACATTGACCTACCATGTGACCCTGTAATTCGCCTGTAGGGAATAAACCTGGAGGAACTCAGATCTTTTACAGAAAGATATCTGCACAAGCATGCTTATTGCAGCTCTAATCATATTTGAAAAAAACCTGATACCAACCATGTCGCACTACAAAGCTGGAATGGATAAAATGAATGTGGAATGTTATGCATCCCTGACAAGGGACAGGTATAAGGATTTTGCAGAAAGCTTGATGGATATGAATTAGGTCATTCTCCGTGAATTATCACGGAAACAGAGAATAGAGTTCCAAATGTTCTCCCTCATGAGCTGCACTTGATCGATTAGAGTGCTAGAAGAAAGTGATTGGAAGTATTAGAAAACTGTTTTGGGGTAGGGGTGGGATTGGCTGA
>NW_007194093.1:0-744 GCF_000164805.1 Carlito syrichta
TGAGTGGACTGCCTGAGGCTGCAGGTTCGTGACCTGCCTGAGCAGGCAAGACCTCATCTCTACAATAAAATCAAAAATAAGCCAGGCTCAGTGCCTCAGCCTGTAATCCCATGCCTTTGGGAGGCTGAGGTGAGTGGATTGCCTGAGCCTGAGGGTTCGAGCCTGCCTGGGCAGCAAGACCTCATCTCTACAATAAATAAAAAACAATCAGCTGGGTGTGGTAGCACATGCCTGTAATTCTGGCTACTCAGAAGGTTGAGGCGGAAGGATCACCAGAGCCCAGCTGGTCGAGGCTGCGGTGGCTGGGAGCAGCCACTGCACTCCAGTCTGGGTGACAGAGTGAGACTCCAACTCCAAAAAAAAAAAAAGAATCCCCAGTGTCAGTCAGGTGTTGTGTATGATCCCAGGACTTTGGGAGCCCAAGGTGAGAGGATTGCCTGTGGCCACGGGTTCAAGACCAGTCTGTGAAGGGCGCAGGGAACAGTCAGAAGGGCATCTCCCGAGATGGCGCTAAACACTATATAGAACCAAACAAAGACAACAAAGTTCCTAAACTCCGGCTTTTCCCACACGCGCGAAGCTTAAGCCTGTGCTCAAATAACTTCTCCCTATAGGAATACTACCTCATAGTCTCCTCCAATAAAACCCAACACGGCACTCATCAGCTCCTGTCAGGCCCATAATATACCCTCTCCCTGCATAACTCTCTCTCTCCTTCTCTCTTTCTCTCTGCCCTCTCTCTTT
>NW_007194094.1:0-807 GCF_000164805.1 Carlito syrichta
CCTTTGGGAGGCTGCAGGTTCGTGACCTGCCTGAGCAGGCGAGACCTCATCTCTACAATAAAATCAAAAATAAGCCAGGCTCAGTGCCTCAGCCTGTAATCCCATGCCTTTGGGAGGCTGAGGTGAGTGGATTGCCTGAGCCTGCGGGTTCGAGCCTGCCTGGGCAGCAAGACCTCATCTCTACAATAAATAAAAAACAATCAGCTGGGTGTGGTAGCACATGCCTGTAATTCTGGCTACTCAGAAGGTTGAGGCGGAAGGATCACCAGAGCCCAGCTGGTCGAGGCTGCGGTGGCTGGGAGCGGCCACTGCACTCCAGTCTGGGTGACAGAGTGAGACTCCAACTCCAAAAAAAAAAAAAGAATCCCCAGTGTCAGTCAGGTGTTGTGTATGATCCCAGGACTTTGGGAGCCCAAGGTGAGAGGATTGCCTGTGGCCACGGGTTCAAGACCAGTCTGTGAAGGGCGCAGGGAACAGTCAGAAGGGCATCTCCCGAGATGGCGCTAAACACTATATAGAACCAAACAAAGACAACAAAGGTCCTAAACTCCGGCTTTTCCCACACGCGCGAAGCTTAAGCCTGTGCTCAAATAACTTCTCCCTATAGGAATACTACCTCATAGTCTCCTCCAATAAAACCCAAACACGGCACTCATCAGCTCCTGTCAGGCCCATAAATATACCCCTCTCCCTGCATAACTCTCTCTCTCCTTCTCTCTTTCTCTCTGCCCCTCTCTCTTTCTCTCTCTCACCTCCCTTTCTCTCCCTCTCTCTCACTCCTTCTCTTTCACTTTTCCTCGGTTACAG
>NW_007194095.1:0-1070 GCF_000164805.1 Carlito syrichta
CCAACCAAAGTTTTTATCTGGAAGTTTTGAGTACGTTGTATCATGATTTGTGGAAGAAATATCTGTGTTTTGTCAGAGGTGACTGATTCTTCCACTGTGATAACACACCTGCCTACACCATGTTGAGTGTTCAATTGTTTTTTTTTTTTTTTTTGAGATGGAGTCTCACTCTGTCACCCAGACTGGAGTGCAGTGGCTGCTCCCGGCCACTGCAACTTCGACCTGCTGGGTTCCAGCGATCCTTCCGCCTCAGCCTTCCAAGTAGCTGGAACTACAGGCACGCGTTACCACGCCCGGCTAATTTTTAATTTATTGTAGAGACGAGGTCCTGCCAAGTTGTCCAGGTGGGTCTCGAATCCGTGGTCTCAGGCAATCCACTCACCTCAGCCTACCAAAGTGCTGGGATTACAGACTGAGCCACCGAACCCGGCATTTTTTTACTTTTAACCAAAAACTACATGACCCCCATGCCTCACCCTCCCTATACACCCAATCTTGCTCCATGTGACTATTTTTTTGTTTCCCCAGATGAAAAAAATCCTCAAAAGGAAATGTTTTACTTATGAGGTGAAAGAAAAAACAGTAGAAGCGCTAAAAGTCATCAAAATTGACAAGTTCAAAAACTGTTTAGAACACAGGAAAAAGCATCTGTATTGCATCAAACAGAGAGTACTTTAAAAGTGACTGAAGTTTAAACATGTAAAAATAAATATGCACTTTTTATAAATAAATTCGAGGTATTTTGGGGTCCCTCCTCTTAGTTCAAGAAGATGTGTATAGGTGCCAAGTTGACAAGGGGTGAATTGTGATGGTTAATTTCATGTGTCAACTTGACTGGATGGAGGAATGTTCAGCTAGCTGGTAAAACCATTCCTGGGTGTGTCTGTGAGGATGTCTCTGGAAGAGATTAGCATTTGAGTCAGTACACTGAGAAGAGAAGACTGGCTGGCACCGGTTTGGCTGGCCATTATCCAGTTCCTTGAATCCCAGAATAGAACAAACAGGCATAGAAAGGATCTATTGTTGCTTCCTTAAGCTGGTACATCTAAATTCTCCCCCCTTGGGTATTA
>NW_007194096.1:0-856 GCF_000164805.1 Carlito syrichta
AACCAAAAAATACATGACCCCCATGCCTCACCCTCCCTATACACCCAATCTTGCTCCATGTGACTATTTTTTTGTTTCCCCAGATGAAAAAAATCCTCAAAAGGAAATGTTTTACTGATGAGGTGAAAGAAAAAACAGTAGAAGCGCTAAAAGTCATCAAAATTGACAAGTTCAAAAACTGTTTAGAACACAGGAAAAAGCATCTGTATTGCATCAAACAGAGAGTACTTTAAAAGTGACTGAAGTTTAAACATGTAAAAATAAATATGCACTTTTTATAAATAAATTCGAGGTATTTTGGGGTCCCTCCTCTTAGTTCAAGAAGATGTGTATAGGTGCCAAGTTGACAAGGGGTGAATTGTGATGGTTAATTTCATGTGTCAACTTGACTGGATGGAGGAATGTTCAGCTAGCTGGTAAAACCATTCCTGGGTGTGTCTGTGAGGATGTCTCTGGAAGAGATTAGCATTTGAGTCAGTACACTGAGAAGAGAAGACTGGCTGGCACCGGTTTGGCTGGC
The DNA here is from genome assembly GCF_000164805.1 of Carlito syrichta. Classification (NCBI taxonomy): domain Eukaryota; kingdom Metazoa; phylum Chordata; class Mammalia; order Primates; family Tarsiidae; genus Carlito; species Carlito syrichta. The sequence goes on from NW_007194096.1 coordinate 521, forward strand.
CATTATCCAGTTCCTTGAATCCCAGAATAGAACAAACAGGCATAGAAAGGATCTATTGTTGCTTCCTTAAGCTGGTACATCTAAATTCTCCCCCCTTGGGTATTAGAGCTCCTCATTTTGGGGCCTTCAAACTCTGAGATTGCTATCAATGCTATCCACTCCCCAAAGTTTTTAGACAATTGCTTACGAGGGGGGGACAAAAAAAACCGGAATTATCTTTTTGAGGGTGAGCCCCATGTAGCACAGGCTTCCCTCAATAGGCTAGTGATCCAGGAAGCCATTGGCATCAGAGTACCCGCTACCATCATTTTGAGAGGCTGCATCAGCGTCAGGGAT
>NW_007194097.1:0-798 GCF_000164805.1 Carlito syrichta
TCATGCCCCCCCCATTCACTTGGTCTCACCCTCAGCAAATTTTTGTTTCCCCAGATGAAAAAGTCTCAAAGGGAAGTCTTTTGCTGATGTGGAAGAGGTGAAACAAAAAATGACAGAAAACACTAAAAGGCATCGAAGAGTTCAAAAACTGTTTTGAGCAGTGGAAAAATGTCTCAATAGGTATATTGCATCAAACAGAGAGTACTCTGAAGGTGACTGAAGTTTAAACATGTAAGAAAAATACACAATTTTTATAAATAAATCCTGGGTTGTTTTTCGGTTTTGGCACCCTACCTCATTTATACTCAAAGATAAAAGTTAAATAATCTAATTACTAAAAAATTTGCCGGGATAAGTGGCTCAGCCTGTAATCCCGTGTCTTTGGGAGGCTGAGGTGAGTGGATTGCCTGAGCCCGTGGGTTTGAGATCCTCCTGGGCAACTTAGCAAGACCTCATCTCTACAATAAATCAAAAATTAACTGGACGTGGTAGTTCATGCCTGTCATTCCAGCTACTTGGAAGGCTGAGGCAGAAGGATCACCGGAGCCCAGCAGGTTGAGGCTGCAGTGGCCGGGATTGGCCACTGCACTCCAGTCTTGGCAACAGAGTGAGACTCCAACTCAAAAACAAAAAAGATATAAATCTTTAAATTATGAAACAAAACAGTATATAGGGGTGTCCCTCAAAATGTATACATATTGTAGGTATGGCATTTGCTCAAAAGGCGGCATTAATCAAATGAATGCCAGCATCACCACACAAAGGGCGAAAATGGAGAAATCACAGTTGAGCAAACAG
>NW_007194098.1:0-787 GCF_000164805.1 Carlito syrichta
ATAAATCAAAAAGTTATCCAGGCATGGTGGCGTGTGCCTGTAGTTCCAGCTTCTTGGAAGGCTGAGGTTGGAGGATCACCTGAGCCCAGCAGGTCAAGACTGAGGTGGCCGTGAGTGTGCTACTGCACTCCAGCCTGGGAAATGGGCCGAGACTCCAACTCAAAAAAAAAAAAAGAAAAAAACAGGGTGGTTTATACTTGTGATGTTCACTGGTGTGTAGTCCAGTTAGTTTGCTGCTGAAAAGGAGGGGTGGGTTCCCATGGGAAGTGTGTGAATTTTCCCAGACTCCTGTGGTGTCATTCACCACCTGAGATCCCATTTCCTAGATCTTTCTTCAGAATGACCTCTCAGATACATTGGCCCTAAATTAAAGTACCTACTGTTACCAATGAGTCCTTGAGATCCTGGCTAAATTTTCTGGCAAGTAAGAATAGAGTACAAAATGTTTGCTGGTATTTAGTCTACCTGGAATGTCCTGTCAGTGTTTTTGGGAAAATGTCTTTTGGGCTAAGGAACAAAGCATGATCAGGCAGACCTAAGCTTGCAAACAGCTCCATCACTTCCAACTCCTGATGCACAGGCATCCTAGCTAAGTTAATCTCTTCATTATTTGGAAAAAAAAACAAAACAGAAACACTATGCTTGTTTCCACTTTTCAGGCTGTATTCCTATCTCCTTAAATATGTCCTCTACCCACTCTATCATCCTCAAAGTCCTATGTAAGTTCCATTTCTTGGGAAAGTTGTTCTTAAGACCCCACTGGTAGCTTTTTCTAGTCATCTATTGC
>NW_007194099.1:0-634 GCF_000164805.1 Carlito syrichta
CCATGGAGGTTGTCGCAGAGAAGAAAAAGAAGGTTCCTGCTGTGCCAGAAACCCTTAAGAAAAAGCGAAGGAATTTCGCGGAGCTGAAGTTAAAGCGCCTGAGAAAGAAGTTTGCCCAAAAAATGCTTCGAAAGGCAAGGAGGAAGCTTATCTATGAAAAAGCTAAGCACTATCACAAAGAATATAGGCAGATGTACAGAACTGAGATTCGAATGGCTAGGATGGCAAGAAAAGCTGGCAACTTCTATGTACCTGCAGAACCCAAATTGGCGTTTGTCATCAGGATCAGAGGTATCAATGGTGTGAGCCCAAAGGTCCGGAAGGTGTTGCAGCTTCTTCGCCTTCGTCAGATCTTCAACGGAACCTTTGTTAAGCTCAACAAGGCTTCGATTAACATGCTGAGGATTGTAGAACCATACATTGCATGGGGGTACCCAAACCTGAAGTCAGTAAATGAACTAATCTACAAGCGTGGTTATGGCAAAATTAATAAGAAGCGAATTGCCTTGACAGATAATTCTTTGATTGCTCGATCTCTTGGTAAATATGGCATCATTTGCATGGAGGATCTGATTCATGAGATTTATACTGTTGGAAAACGTTTCAAAGAAGCCAATAACTTCCTCTGGCCTTT
>NW_007194099.1:703-26335 GCF_000164805.1 Carlito syrichta
TGTTGGTGGGAGTGTAAAATAGTGCAATCTCTGTGGAAAGCAGTGTGGCGATTCCTAAAAGCTCTAAAAATTGACCTTCCATATGACCCTGCAATCCCCCTCCTGGGAATATACCCTGAAGAACACAAATCACTCTATAAAAAAGTTACCTGCACACGTATGTTTATCGCAGCATTGTTCACAATAGCAAGAACCTGGAAACAACCATGCTGCCCATCAGAAGAGGACTGGATTAAAAAAATGTGGTACATATACATGGTGGAATACTACGCAGCCATAAAAAAGAACAAAATCATGAATTTCGCTGCAACCTGGATGGAACTAGAGTCTATAATACTGAGTGACCTCTCACAAAAACAAAAATCTGAATATCACATGTTCTCACTCATATAATGGACCTTGAACATCCAATGCAATACTATGAGAAAATGACGAATGGTATTGGGAAACTATGGGGGGGAGGGGGATGGGATTAACAGTAGCAAATATCTGTCGGGGGATGGGAAAACACTTCTTATCTACAGGGTGCCTGAATGAAACGTCATTGTACACCTAACCCTTAACTGTACCCCACAAAACCATAATAAAAAATACTGATTAATGAAAAAAAAAAGAACATAATCATGATGTCTGTAATTAAGACAGCTGTGAAAAGACTTTTACATTATGATAAACAGAATTGGAATGTTGTAGAACTCATAGTGTTCCCTTGTAGTCTTCCCCAGAACCTATTCCTGAATTGTATATGCTACTATACTCTCAGTGTATACTATACTGGTTGAAGCAAGGGCATTCTTGAAAACTAGTAAGTGTGTAGTGAAAACTAGTGTATCTTGTCAGTTTGATGAGGTCCCACTTGTCTATCTTATCTCTTATGGCATGGGCATCTGGGATTTTGATCAGGAATTGGTTGCCAATTCCAATTTTCATAAGGGTGTCTTCTGCAGTTTCTAAGGTTCTTATAGTTTGAGGTTTTACATTTAGGTATTTTATCCATTTAGAGTTGATTTTTGTGTATGGTGATAGGTAGGTATCTTGTTTTAATCTTATGCCTGTGGTCAGTCAGTTTTCCCAGCACCATTTCCTGAATAGATTCTCCTCTTCCAGTCATTGTTATGGAGGCTTTGTCAAAGATGAGTTGGTTGAAAAATTGAGGTTTTGCTTCTGGAACCTTTATTCTGTTCCATTGGTGTATGTGTCTGTTCTTGTTTCAATACCAGGCAGTTTTGATTATTGTAGCTTTAAAATAGAGTTTAAAGTCTGGGAGTGTGATACCTCTTTCTTTGGTTTTTTGTTTTTGTTTTTGTTTTTGTTTTTTCTGTTGTTGAGTATATTAGTAATTCGTGGTCATTTATGTTTCCTGTATAAATGAATTCCTATATTGTCATTTCATCTGAGAAGAATGCTGCTGGTAATTTAATGGATATTGTGTTAAATCTGTAGATTGCCTTGGTTAGGATAGACATCTTAACTATGTTGATTCTTCCAATCTGTGAGCATGGAATATTTTTTCATTTGTTTGTGTCACCTTTGATTTCCAAAGAAGCCATCAAGAGAGCGGAGAGACAGCTCACAGACCGGGAAAAAATATTTGCCAACTGTATGTCTGACAAAGTCCTAGCATCTAGGATCTACAAGGAACTCAACTTGCCAAAAAAGAAAAAAAGCAAAGAGCCCCATTACAAAGTGGGCAAAATATATGAATAAACAGTTCTCAAAAGAAGACATAGGAGCAGCCAAAGGATACATTTAAAAAATGCTCAGCCTCACTAGTCATTAAAGAAATGCAAATTAAAACTATACTGAGATACCACCTAACTCCAGTCAGGATGGCTATCATCAATAACTGAAAAAATAACAGATGCTGGAGAGGATGCAGCAAAAGGGAATACTTCTATACCGTTGGTGGGAGTGTAAACTACTACAGCATCTGTGGAAAACAGCGTGGTGATTCCTAAACGATCTAAAAATCAACTTTCCATACGGCCTTGCAATCCCCCTACTGAGAATATACCCGGAAGAACTCAAATCACTCTATAAAAAAGATAACTGCACACGTATATTTATTGCAGCATTGTTCACAGTTGCAAGAACATGGAACCAACCGTGTTGTCCATCCAAAGAGAACTGGATTAAAAAATATGGTACATATTCACAATAGAATATTATGCAGTCATAAAGAACAAAATCATGAACTTCACAGCAGCCTGGATGGACTTAGAGTCTATAATACTGAGTGATCTTTCACAGAAACAAAGAACTGAGTATTACATGTCCTCACTCATAAACGGACCTTGAACAATTATTGTAATACTAAAAGAAAAGAATTGGCAGTAGTAAGAAACTGCTGGGAGGGGGACGGGGAAGCAGGACTGGCAGTAGTGAGAATCTGCCTGGGGAAGGGAGGGCACACCTCATCAACAATGGTACCTGCATAATGAACATTTGTATACCTAACCCTGAATTGTACCCCACATCTTAAAATAAAAAAATTAAAAGTTTTAAAAAAAAACTACTGTATCAAAAAACATTGATTTTGATTTCACTTTTACAAAACTAATATTCTTTTGGGAAAAAAAGATGCACACATTGTTTGAAAGTTCACATTAGCATAACAAATGAAAATGATTCTTTTTGTTAGTTTAAATTGCCTAATGTATTATCATCTCCTTCTGGGCATTGTGTTTCCTTTAACTGCTTCTGCATCTTCAACTTGTGACAATGCTCTGGTTCCTCATAACATACAAACCAGTAAAATTTAATATTCCAAACAGTGTCATTCACCCCTTCTAACCTTCATTATAATAAAATAGTTTTAAATAGGTGCTGTTTGTTTTACTTTTAAGTACTTTTCTTCTTTTAAGACTTGAATTCACAATAGACAAATATAACTGCAGCATTATTAACTTTTCAAAAAAGAGATATAAAAGAGCCTGAAATCATCCAATCTAATTAATAAACTGTTAGTGTAATGAAAAACATCAATAGGTTGTACATAAAAGAGAAATTGTCATGCATTTTACTATTTTATTTTTATGTTTAAAGATGCAATTCTTTACTTAAAAAATGAAAATTAAGTGGTTTTAGACAGCAGAGAAGGCCTTTAAAAATATTTTTTTTAAATGTGTTGCCTTTTATTTTAAATCAATCTTTAATTTTTTCAAATTCTTAAAATTCACTCAAATTCCAGCATATTGTCATAGAAAAAAGATAACTTTAGAACACAATCTTAATAAAGCACTTTCACCACTTTGATTCTTCAAAATCTTACTCAGACATTTTCTCTTCTGGGAACTTCAAACTCATTAAGACAAAGTAATCCAATAGTCTTGATGTATAGTGGCTGCAAAGCAGTCAGTTTATATAGCTCAGGCTGTTCACTTGAATCACAGAGAAGTCCACGTTTACAATATATTCACTTATTTGGCAAAAACGTACTAATTACCTATTATGTGCCAGACACAGTTCTCTCAAGGTTGTTAGAGATCTCGTGGAAATATAAGCAATATAAGCAATAAACAAATTAATATGAAAAATATATAGCAATAAATAATATTCAGATACTGAAAATATCATCTTGAGCTAGGAATTGGGTTATTTTCTCTGTAGAGGTAGCATTTTAATGATAGAGAGGACCCAGCTTTTCAAATAGTAGCAAAAAGAATATTCCAGGCAGAGAAAATACTTAGTGCAAAACCTTGTATCAGAAACAAAGACCAGTGTTGGTGAAGCACATTGAGTGAGGGGCAGAATGGTATAAAATGAGGTTACAAGAAAAAGTAGGAGCTTTGTAAACTAGAGTAAGGAATTTAATTGCATTTTAAAGGCATTGAGTGGCCACAAAATTAACAAATTTGCTTCTTCAAAGGGCCATTGTTGTATGAAGATTGGTTTGAAAATTGAAGACATACCAATTAGAAAGCTATTGTAGTCTTCCATTCAAGAAACGATAGGACAGGACCAGAGTCTAAGGTTGGAAAGAAGTGGATAAAATTTAGAGCATGTTTTAGAGATAGAGTCAGTAAAACTTACAAATGAACTGGACGTAAGGTTTAGAGAGGGAAAGAAAACACATATTTTTCTTCTTAAGCAAGTGAGTACATGCTTATAGAATTCATAGCAGGAGGAAAGAATATAGGATAAATAGATTGGAGTGAGCTGTAACAAGAGTTGTGTTTAGTTATGAAATGCCTAACATCTTAAGTAAACGGTCAAGCAAGAAGTTGGATATGGAAGTCTGGAGCTCCAAGAAGTTGTCAGGATTAGAGATACATATTTGGCAATAATTTGACTACAAATGTTCTTTCAAATCATGGGACTAGAAAAAATCTTCTGAGGAGATTGTGTGGCTTAAAAAAGAGGATATTGGAAAGTATTTGTTGAGACCCTGAAGTATTTTAACATTTAAAAGAATAGCAGATAAAGAGCGGCCAAAATCACAATAGGGAGTGGCCTTTGAGGTAAGAAGAGAACCAGAAGAAAGATATGTAATGTAAGTAAAGAGAAAAGTTGTTTTAAGAAGGCAAACTGAACAATTATGTCTAACACTGCTCGAATTTGATTAATATGGAAATGGAAAATAAACATTGAATGTAATATTATGAAGGTTATGGATGACCTTAATATCAGTCTTAGTGGAGTAGTCATGATCAAATCTTTACTGGAGAGATTAAAGAAAGAATTGAAGAAGTAGAGATAGTGACCATAAATAATTCCTTCAAATTATTTTTTAGGAAGTGCAACAGAGAGATGAGGTGACAACTGGAAGAGAATTTGATCCAAGGGTAGATGATATTTTGTTAAGTTGTATTTTTTATTTTTATTTTTGTTATTTATCTTTATTTACAGCAGGCATTATTAAAGCTAGATTGGCTGCAGACAGGAGAAGTTCAGCAGAGAGGAATTAATTGATGACATAGAAGAGAGGGAATCATTCCAGGAGGAAGGACTTTGAGAAATCCAGAGCACATATGGAGTGATTCGTCTTTGATAGAAGTTTGATTGATTGATTGATTGATTGACTGATTTCAGTCTCATTCTGTTGCCTAGAATGGAGGGCAATGACTAGATCCTGGCTCACCGCAACCTCGAACTCCTGGGCTCAGGGGACCTTTCCATTTCAGCATCCCAAATAGCTGGCACTACAGGCATGTGTCACCATGCTCTGCTAACATTTATATTTTTTTGTTGAAATGAGGTATTGCTATGTTGTTCAATCTTGTCTGTAACTCCTGGCCTCACGTGATCCTCCTGCCTTGGCTTCCCAAAATACTGGGATTACAGGTGTGAACCACTGTGCCTGGTCAGAAGTATGAATTCTTTTCCATCATTTCAAAAACAAAGATGGAGGGTGTAAATTTATATTCCGCTATTATGGGAGGAAAGAGAGGAGGAGGAAGGGATTTATTTTGACAATCTTCAAATTTATTTTAAAATACAAACTGATAAGATAGAGTATAGAAAAGTAAAGTGAACTTTGCCTTTGCAGTTGTTATTCTGCCAAGATGCTTGCAGAAATTTAGAAGGCAAAGACTAAGCTATCACTTTCCTCAAAGAGCAGAATAATAGCTTTGTAAATTAAATTCTGGTGAAGATCAGGATTCTGACTTCTAATTTGGCTACAAAAGTGATCCACAGCAATAAAACAATCAATGCCATCCCATCATGCCACACCCTGGCAAAGGGCAACAGAACCCAAAAAAAAGGCTCAAGAAAAGACTATGAAATATGCAAAGTAACTAGTAATAAAACAGAGCCCTGTCACTTTAGCAAGGAAAGATATTACAGTCAGGCCTAGATTAAAACACTCTAATAACAAGTATAAGAAGAGAAAGCTTTATTTGCTTTTAGCAAGAGAGTCAGTCTAAAAAAAGTAAGAGCGTCTTCCAGCAGTTAGCAGGAGTAATGTTTTGTTGTTGTTGTTGTTGTTGTTGTTGTTGTTGTTGTTCTGGTGATTTTGTTTATTATGTTACAGTCACTTTCTCAGATCAGAAAAAAAGGGAAACAAGAAAGGAATGTAAGCTGGGGAGGTTGAGGCAAATATTAATTAGTGGCCCTCTCTTTCTGAAAACAGATGACTTAAGGGTTAGCAAGTTCAGTCCAAACAAAATACATTCTGCAAATGCAGGGTTTAAAAAAAAATAAAATAAAACAAGCTATTTGGGCAAGTGCAGAAAAAAAAGTACTTAGTCTCTAATTTCTTAATTCTTTGTTATGTAATGGTCTTAAAAAGTTCTTAACCCTTTACGCTTGGAAGAGACATTGCTGGGAATCGCTGAGGCAGTCAAAGAAAAGGATCTGGAAACCACTTTTAAAGTTAAAGGAAAAATACAGAAGGCAGAAAACTTACTCCCCAAAGACCATCACTCTGTCTTCACCTTATAGCGAGCCTCCCTTGAATCATAATAGCTTATTTTAGCATTATTTATTATTAGTCCATAGATTGTACGTTTGATATATAACCCCACAACAGGGTGACTTTTGATGTTGCTGGCTTGGAAGACTTGATGACAATTCAGTACATTAAGATGTTTTAAGAATGGTTGTTTCCCTGGAAAACAAGATAACAGAAGTGTCATACAAAATTGGAAAAAATATATTTTATTTGTTCATCCTAAAATATTGAAAAAATATGTCTTTTGTGTATTTGATGACTTTTTGGTAATAATAAAAGACTCTTATTCATCATTTTATCATGAATTAGAATAACTTTACTAGTTTATAGAAGTAAAATGAAGAGGATTAAATGCTTGATAATATAAATATTGATTTCATAAGAGTAATTATTTGAGAGTAGCTTATTGATGTGTCAATAGAATTAAAATACAGATTATACACAGTTCAGTGAACCTAGACATCTAAAAAATTATTTAATAGCTCTTCGTGTAGAAAAACAGCAAAAATTAATTAGTCTTGGTCTGTGTTTTTAGGAAGCTTGTATCTCCCGTTTTCTTGGTTTGGGTCCATTTTCTTTTTCCTTAGCCTTGCAACATACTCATTATGATGCCAACTGAGTTGCTAATAAACTCTTTACAACCATGACTTTTCGAAGAAACTTAGATATTTATTGTACACCTATTTGAATAAGTTTTGGGGATGTACTTCCCTAGTTTCTCAGCATAGCACAATTGAGAATGATAGCTGACTGAGTCTCTGTATATTTGTGGATGACTCTGAACTCCTAGTTCAGTATCTAACATAACTGGGTATAGTGATGGAAGACATGATGAATAAATAGAACTTTATTTTCCTTTCTCTTTCCTTTTGCTCAGTTCCAAAAATGAAGCCAATATGGTAGTGTGGCTGAGGAAATGGAAGATTGAAATCATAGGTACATATTGTGTAAAAGAAATCCTCTATCCTCTTCTGTATGCAAAATGAACAATTTTTTTATACAACTAATAATTTTTTGTACAATTTTTGCTCTGAGTTAATAAAAGGAAAGAGACAGAGAGACACAAGAAAAAGGAGGAGGAGGAGAAAGGGAGGAAGAGTAGGAGAAAACAAAGAAGGAAAAGAAGAAGAAATTACTTTGGAAACAAAGCAAGTATGGCTTGTAAAGGATGCCCATGCAGATTTTAAGAGGTTTAGATAACTAAAAACTTTGGCATCATACTGAAGAGACAAATGTGGTTTGTAAAAAGATCATTGCTTATGAAGTCATTAGATCTGATCATCTCAACCTTACTACTCTCTCTATTGTATAACCTTGAGCAAATTATCTTAGATCTTTGCGCATAATACTATAAGAAGGGGATTGGCAGTAGTGGGAAACTGCCAGGGGAGGGTAGGGGAGGGATTGACAGGAGTGGGAAACTGCCAGGGGAGGTGGGAGCACTCCTCATCAACAACGGTATGTGCATAATGAACATTTGCATACCTAACCCTGAATTGTATTCCACATATTTAAAATTAAAAATTTTTTAAAAAGTGAAAAAATATCTTTTATGTTTTTCTAAAAGGGTGCTATGAGAATCAACTCAATAGTATAAGGGATGTTACTGGGCACATCATGTTCTCTGAAAGCACCGTAAAACCGATATGTATGTATTATTACTTGCAATGCAATTACTCTAATACCTAGTAGTTTAAAAACAATGATATTTATTATTTTACACAGTAGCTTTGGGTCAGAGATTCAGGAATGTTTCACATATGTGGTTCTGGTTTGCTGTGTCTCAAAACAGTTGCAGTTAAGTTGTTGACTGGGGTTGGAGAAATCTGAAGGTTGGAATAGAACAGGAGAATCTACTTTCAAGATGTCTCAATCACCTGGACAGCATTTTCGTGCTGTTTGTAGGGGGTCTCAGTTCTTTGCCGGGAGGACCTTATCATAGCACTGCTTAAGCAGTTGCAATAGGCTGTATACTTATGTCTTCTCAAGATTCATACATTGAAATTCTAACCCACAAGGTTATAACATTTGGAGGGGGGAAATTTGGGAGGTGATTAAATTGTGAGGGCAGAGAAAAGTCAGAGAGAACACTCATCTTTTCTGCCAATGTTATAGGAGAATTCAGCCATCTATAAGCTAGTGGACCCTCAGGAGATACCAAATCTGCCAGTCCCTTGATCTTAAACTTCTCAGCCTCCAGAACTGTGAGAAAATAAGTAATTCTGTCATTCATAAACCACCCAGTCTTTGGTATTTTGTTACAGTGCCCCAAATAGGCTAAGACATCATCCTCATGACACAGCAGCTGGCTTCCCTCATACTGAGTAATCAAAAAGAAGCAAGGCAGAAAAAAGGTACAATATATTTTTATGACATAGTTTCAGAGGTCACACACAATCCATCATTTACACAATATTTTATGGTTGCAAAGGTCAGCTCAATTCAGCAAGAACAGGGGAGTAGGCATCTTGAAGGTTTCCTACCACTCTTAAAATGTCTACACTTAGAATTCCTAAGTGAAGAGAATTTTAGCTTTATTCTCAACATTCATAGGCTTTATTAGTTTATTTATAATACTCATTCTTGAGTCCATTTTGCATATCTATTTTGCTAGAAACAAATGTACTTAAAGTATATTTTCTTTTCTTTTTTTTTTTGAAAGCAGGATTTATTGAGAGGACAGAAAAGCCCCCACAGTGAGAGAGAACCCAAAGGGGTTGCCCTAAACTATATTTTAAATTGACTGTGATGCGGTTGTAGGGGAAAGTTTTAAAGTGGACAAAAAGGATTTAGCAATAGGCTGGATCTGTTAGTAGCAAGAGAGAAATTCAAATACAAAGACACATGGTTGTAATTAAAAAGTAGGGATAGGAGTAGGCATATTTATTAGGCCAAAAGAATGAAAATCAACCCAAAACATTAAACAAGGTTTAAATATTACTGAGACCAGAGATCAAAATGACTTGATGATGAAAATACATAGAATAATTTTAGGCATTCTTTAATTCCCCCTGACTAGAAGCAGGATTGTTTCGAAAGTACAATAAAATGCTGATACTGCAGATGGAATAAAGTAGCAACAGTTGTGGATAATAGACACATTTTAGGTTAGGGAAAGAGGCAGGGCATATTTTACCTAATGTTTAGATAATAACACTACATTTGCTAAATTTCCAAAAGCAAGTTGCTCAAGTCAATTTATCTAATAGAATTAGAGGCCACTATTGCCTAATCCATAGGAAAGATTCATGAGATCTACTTAGCCACCATGCTTTTTTAGAAAATTAAAATATTTCATTTATTCCCCACACATGCATTCTTTTTGCTTCTTTATTTTTCTTATTCTGGCTGCTGAGTTAAACTCCAAGATTAAAGTGGTACAGAATCTCTTTCCTAGGATTTCAAATAAACATTGATACATTTTAAAATACCTCCTTAAGAAATAAGGCTACACTATTTAAGAGTTATATAACACACATGAGCGTGTTAACATTCTTGGAGGTGAAGAATATGTTTAGAACCTTGGCTGTTGATGACTGGTTTCACAAGTATATGTGTATGTCCAAAATTATCAAAATGTGCACATTGAATGAGTGCAGAGTTTATATAGCAGTTATACCTCAAAAAAGCTTAAAAGAGTCATATTTCCATAATAAATAAATAAATAAACATACAAACCTCCTTAAGTGTCAACTGAAAAGTGAATCACATTCTTATACCTGGAAACAAAAAGGATCATTTGGTGTTCTGATAAATATTGTAACTGTAGTTCTACCATTCATCCACTCTTCAATAATAATTTACTCAATACCAATTATATGTTAGGTGTTATTATAAATTCCTTGACTAGAGAACTAATAATAAAAAGACAAATACCTCTTTTTGAGTAGTATGTTTTAGTGAGAGAGATAATAACACAAGTAAGTAAAGTTGGGTACATGGTGATCAATGCTTAGAGGAAAAAAAGCAGTAAAGTGGATTAGATGTGTGGGGGATTACTGAAATTTTAGATAGGAGAGACAAGTATAGTCCTTATTGAGAAATTGATATTTGATTAACTGCCTAAAGGACATGATGTGGGAAAAGGCCAGGTAGGTACCTGGTAGAAGAGCATTCCAGGCAGATTGTCTGACACTCAGGACAGATATCATTGATTTTTAACTCTCAGACTCTAGTGTAGTTCCTGCACATAGGTTCAAAAATAAATATGTTTTGAATGAATAATGGATCTTCACACGGAGAAAATAAATCTTTTAGAATATCTTTAATTTTTAATCATTTTATTTATTTTAGCAAATAAATGGTACCCTCTTCAGAATAAAAAATTTGTAGTTGAAATTATTCATAGTAAAGGGAAAAAGTATAGACATTTGTAGACCAGAGAGATAAGCTAGAATAACAAGTTATGATTGGGAGCAAAGAAATAAAGTCCATGGGTTGCCTGAGGGATCAATGCAAAAGCTTATCTTTATGTCCTGATGAACAGATCTTATTTCATAAATCTCTGCTTTCTGATTATTTCAAGACATACACAATTTTTTTCAAACTGAATTGTTCACATTTTTTGTTTAGAAACAATTTTATCCAGGGGGAAACCTTAGGCAATGTTGCCTCATTGTGCATCAGGTAAAACCTTATACTATTGCCTATTGCCCTTTTTTGCTCCGACTTTTTCCAACCTATCTTCTCTCCTCCTACTCAATGCATTTTTCGTTCCCAAACCAAGCACTGGAACATATTTGTATACGTTATTTTATTTGACTAGTACCAGCCATGACAGAATATGAGTCCTCTCAGGGAGAAGACAATTAGTTACTAGTCTTTAGATGTCTGGTGTGGAGCACAGCAACAGGGACCTAAGCAGGAATTAATGAATAGCTGTTGAATACATCTGATTCTCACAATCCTTTTTACAGCTTAAGAAACTGAGGCACAAAGAGCTACATAGTATGTCAGAGCCTTCAGGACTGTCAACTGATAGGGCTAAAACTAGTACTTGAGTATCTCTTGGTACCAAAAAGTTCATTTGACTACTTAAAAAAAAGTTTGACACTTTGTAGGATGAAAAGTATAATCAGAAAATTCTGTATCTAAATGGTTTTCAATGAGCTATTCTAATAAAACTTGGGCTATTTTATAGTGTGTCATAAGTACAATTAGACATAAATGTGGATAAAACTTAAGTAACAAAATATGTGCCTACTAATTTCAATAAATTCAATAAGTTTCACTACATGTCAAGAGTCTGCATGATATTAAAAAGTCAGCCAAAGATAACTTCACTCTTTATAAAAATCTTGTGACATTCTTGTGATATTGCTTTTGTATTTTTAAAGTTTCAATACTCTCATAAGTTTTTAAGGCAATGCCCTCATTAATATCTTGGAGTAAATTGTAAATAAACATATCCTACAAAAAGTATTTTTAATAAGCACATTAGACTGTTTTTCCCCTAATCTTGCATTAATGAGAGATATGGGTATGTTGTCTTGAATTTATCCATTTTACTTATATTATTCTGTAAAACATAATATTTTCAGATTTATGAGATTTATATTCTCATTTTGTTTCTGACTAGCTTTGTGTTCTAGGAAAGTCATTTCAGCACTATCTGTCATCTATCTTGATGGTAAAATTAAAATAGGCTCATATTTCCTGAAGAGATAGCAAACATAGGTAGGAATATAACTGATGAGATATGAATATCTAAAAGAGGACTTTGTGTTAATCTCTGGTAAAAGCATGGTTGCATTATCTTTGGAAATCTATACAGTTTAATGTGTTCAGATTTGGAGCAAGCTTATTCTTTTGTGTCTAGAGAATTCAGCTTTACTGAGAATTATTCTGAGACATTTCAAACATCTTTCTATTTGTACTGCCACAAGTCTAAGGTGGGAACATTTTCATGGACCCAATTTAAGTTAGAACTGACAGAGCATTTCATTATCATGTGATTATTCCATTAGCTCATTAGTAATAATGGTGATAATTATAATTATAAAATTAACATCTGGAAAGAGTTTTACAGCACACATAATTTTTTTTTTATGCAACAAGCCAGAAAAGTCAACATCGTCAATATTTTACTCAGTAATTCAGACTAAACAGCAGATATCCACAATATCATTGATTCTCCTTGACATGAACATTTCAAAAATCATCTCTTTGTGGGCAAAAAGACCCAGGATATTATAATACAAAAGCTCACACAAAAGAGACGAGTCTATATATTATGAAGTCTATTGTACACAATGCCAATATCCAAATTCAGGATGCTGTACTAGGATGTGAGCTTAGGCAAATGTCTTTACTTTTACATTACATTAAAAGTTACCCATTATTGGGATTGATTTCCTTCCTAGGACTATCAAGGGCAAAATATTTTTTTTTCTGATCAAAGAAACTACAGTTGTGTATACCATAAATATATCTAAATAATAGTTATATAGCTAGGGAATATATTCGCTGCTTCAGTTTAACCATATATTCAAAGTGGTGCAGTGAACTGCCAGAAGTCTATTTTTATAGGGAACTAAAGAGTTTCCTGGAAATATTCATCAATGAAAATCCAAACCATGCACTTACGATGCAACATGAATTCCTCAGTTATTGGAACAGAAAAGTTATTTTTTTTTATAATGGACCATCATAAATCAAAACTGAGAGAATCACTTACTGAAAATTCTGTGGGACACTGAAGCATTGACATCACCATAGTGGACTGAATTCTTATGTAGGGAACAAGTGGGTAAGGAAAAAATTTAATCAAGTTTAAAAATATCTTCAGAAAACACCATCACTCAATAAGACCAACACACCCATTTCTTACTCCAGCATTGAAATACTTTGCTATTTTGAATAAGTACCAAATGGCAGTCATTTTAGGCTTAAACGACATTTAGCATTAAAAAATACATTTACAAATATCACAGGGAAAAGACCAAACAATGAGAAGCAAGTCAAAATAGACCAAATAAGGAAATGCTAATATTTCTCATGTCATTGTATCTCTAGGACATGTGTGCAATGAGTGAAATAATGCAAGAGATCACCAGTCATTAATTTCTAACAAATTAATCGGAGAATATTCAATTCTATTTTTCTTTCATGTAACGCAATAGTTCTCAACCAGGCATGATTTAAGCTCCTCTGGGGACATTTTGTAATGACTGGAGACATAGTATCATAGTTGATAAACTCTGATAAAATAATTCAATAATATGGGGAAAAATTTTTTTCCTTTCTCCTCTTCATAGATGGTCTCGCCTGCAGTTTGACACTTAAACTAAATATAATGTATGTGCTCCCCAGACTGACTCTTACTGTCTTGATATTGTTCCCTCTCCTCACATGTGCAAATCATTCCTTTTATTTAACTCTCTTTAAATTATGCAATAGGTATGTAATTTTCTGCCAGGACTCTGATACAAACCCTCTTGATTCCAGTGCAAAAACAACTTTGTTACTTAAAGAAAGATAGGAATAGTGTAGAGTGGCGATAATAGCTAGCAAAAACCAAAGAAGAAACAAACAACAACCTTGAGGCAGTGGAAATGTTCTTTAAATTTTTAGGAATTAGAACATATAGTAATTACAGTTGTACCCAGTGACCCATTAAGTTCAGAGATCTAAAGACACTGTAGAAAAAGTGGGGGCCAGTTCAAATCACCTCCATTTTGTTTTAGGGATGGCATTGTACAGGAAAAAGAAGATTGCACCCATAAAAGGGTTACTGTTTTGCACAGGAACAGAATTCCACAAAATGGTGGCAGAAATTGTTGAAACTGTGTGGTAACTGACAGAATTATCTGTAAGCACATTTGAAATTATCTGAAAGCATATTTTAAATAATCTTTAATCCAACTTTCCATTTTTTTAATATTCTTTACTGATTGTCAGGCTATTTTGAAGCAATGCTTTCTGTCCAATTTCTTTGATTCCTTATGAGCCATGAATTCTTAGATCATGATTTCATCTATAATTCTATAATTCACTTGATAAATATTTGTTCAACAATTTCTATTTGGCATGCCAGTCATTGTCCCTGATAATAATGTTTATCTGAAATTCTGAGGTTATCATCTTGAGGTCACATTGGCTTTTGGATATCTTATACTAAGCTATTCTATTGCCCTTCTGGAAGCATATATTCCAGCCCTTATCAGGCCAACCTGAGTTGCTGAAGTCCCAGATGATCTACATTTATACCCTTTAAAATATGGCAACCTTCTAATACGTATGACAGGAATTTTGCTCCTTATTTTCATTTATCTCTTTAATATTTTGCATCATTTATCTTTGTTCAATACAGGACAATACAATTAATTCTCAAAGTAAAAGTGAAAGTACAAAACCATTGTATTAGATTGTGAGACTCATACATAAATTTATGAGTAAAATTTATCTCCATTGATGAGCGGTTTCTAAAATAATGATCAACATGTAAACTCATATACCACTCAAAAGTTGCATGTCATCACTGTCTTAATCAATTACAATATTTTTGTGTGTGGTATTTAGAATTTCAGTGTTTAGAAACGTTATTTTGCCTTTATCATACACTTCTAAATGTTGCACATTATTAATTACATTGTTAATAAAAAATGTATTGAGCACTTACCATATATGAGTACAAAGTCAGGTGTTTAGGATACAAAAGTCTCATCATTGAAATGCTAATAGCCTCAAGTAAACAATTAATTAGTATGAATAAAGATAATATTCAAAATATTATAAATGAATAGCTTAATGGAAGATAAATTAGCAGTGAATTCATATTGGGGTTGAAAAGGACTATCTAAAAATATGTCCATGCTTCTTTGATATTAACGCTTCTTTGATATTACTAACATGTCAATGCTTCTTTGATATTAATGAATGTCCATACAAATCACCTGGAGATTATGTTAAAATACACACTCTGATTTAAAACATTTTGGGCGGGGCTTGAGATTGCTCATTTCTAACATATTCCCGGGTGATACCAATTTAGTTTCTTTTTGGCTAACACCTTAACAAGGTTCTAAAATGCATAACCACACTTTATTTTTTGCAGTAAGGGAGAGAGAAGAAATACTTTGCCAAAAATTACATAAACTAAACTTGGACTGATTTGAATTTTTCAGATTCCAAAAACAGGTTAATGTACCATATCAAGTAAAAACATTATGAGCAGTTACTAGAAGGGATGAGTTAAGTAATAAGAGCTTTACAAATGATGTAACACCTGAGTTAGTGAACGGTGAAGAAAAATAAGTAGATGATTTAGGGTTGATGTGGTTGTAGTGGTGTCCAGAGGGTAGGATTGGATACTAACAGAAACCAAGCTAGAAAGAGTGGTCATCATAGGAAGATACTTAAGAAAAGCTGTATGTATATATTTATATTGAAATAAGTAATTGAAAGTTATTGAATATTTTCTTTAAAAACAACCTGATGGATTTAATTTCTAGGAAGCTCAATTTGAGTAATTGGGATGGGATGAGCATTAATCACTAGAGATCATGGTAAGTAATTTCATTATTTTGTGGTCATAGAAGCAACGATTCCCTGAAAAAAAGATGAAAATAATAGTTCAGAAATATTAAAGAATGTTTAGAAATAAAGTAAATTAAAAAGTAAAGGTGAGAAGGAGTCAAGAATCTTGGATAAGTTTTGACTTTGATTATTAGGTGAATTGTCACATCATTGCTGAGAAAAAGGAACCAAGAAAGGAATAGAGTTGGATAGAGAGAATAACAGAAAACTTCAGGCCAGGAAGCCTTTATGGTAGCCTCTGCAGAGGAAGCACATAATTTAAATAATGATTAGACATTGTTGTGCAAATATCCATAAACAACTTGACATCACCCCAACAGCAGAACATTATATTGGTTGATTATTAGAACACATATATCTTGTTGGCTGAGCAGCAGCTGTGGAATCTTGTGTCAAACCCCACTTTAAAAGCACAACCACTTCCTCCAAGGCCTTATAATCTCATTTAAACAGAAAACTCATCATTCAACTACTCAGATGAAAAAAAAAATGCGAAGAAATTCTAGAGAAGAGTGATAAAGGAGTTCAGTTTCTAGATGTGGTTGATAGAAATTGCTAGAAGCCTGCTGTTTTAGTCTATTCTTTAAAATTGTAAGAACAACAATGACACTATAAAAATGAGAGATAAGCATAGAGAATAATATATCTGTGTCAAATCTAAGTGTTTTCATACTTTGGGTAAAATTTGCTCCAAGGATGTATTTTTCTTGTTCTATTATAATTCTATAAATAATTCTTTTGGAAACTGAATGAAAAGCAAGCACAACAAATAACCTACTTATTCCAAGATTGTGATCAGATATACTTTCTCATTTGAAATGCAAATAAAAACTAGGATAGAAGTTAGGAGACCAAAAAGTAGTGAAGTAGGTTAAAAAAAATCCAACTACTGAAATTTACATATTTTTTCTCAATGTCACAATACTCAAGCCCTCACTCAGCACTTCTTTACTCATTTTGTTATACCTCATTCTATAATATATATAATACACATATAAAAATATATAAATAATAATAATAAGCATGGTGATCTAGTTTTCCAAACAAATCATGGAGGCAATAAGGCATAGCTGAAAGAGCAAAGTCTTCAGATTCATTAATTAGCTCATGAGTGTCTCCAGAAAAGGAATCTAGTACAGGTATAGGTTACACATTTTGCATGGTATATTCTATGTATATCCTCAATGTTACTAGTAAAAACTGAATGTTATCTATACATGTAACTTTGCATTTGTCACGTCACCCCTGTGAGCCTTCCTTGCCTTCAAAATAATAAAAAATGCAACCTGACAGAGTAGTCATGCCAACTAAATGAGATGTAAAATCATCCATTACAATCTTGCCACATAGCACTTATAGGTGCTCATTCTTAACACATAGTATATTAAAAGTAGGAAATAGGAAGGCTAAGAAAAAAGAGTTGCTGGCATTGAGAACATGGAAAATAGTAAGCAGTAGCTGCTAAGAAACAAGTTGTGAGGAGTACAGAAGAAAATATTATTAAAATTAAAGTATAAGAATCCACATACTTCAAGAATAAACCTACAACCAGCATCATACTAAGCATGAAGATTGATTGTTCTGTTTCTTAGATCAGGAAAAATATATGAATGTCACCAGAAATATAGCTAAGTAGTACGGTACAGCACTTGAACTATAGTAAGTAATACAGTACAGCAAAGTAGTGAAGTTAAGAAGCAGCTATATTGAAAGGAAAAACTAATACTGGCTATATAGGCAGATGACATGATCATCTTTGTAGAAAATCTGATGGAATTATCAACAAAGCTGCTAAGTTTAGCAAAGTTGCAAGAGACCAGATCAATATACAAAAATCAATTATATCTCTATATACCAACAATAAACAATCAGTAATTTAAAATAATAAAACGTAATATTCACAACAATGTCAAAAATCATGAAATTTTAAGGATTAAATCTGACAAATATGTGAAAGAACTGTACATGAAAACTACAAAATGTTACTGAGAAGAATTAAAAGAGTTAAAAAATATTTTGTTCATGAGTTAGAAGATTCAATATTATTAGGATGTCAATTCTTCCAAATTTTATCTATAAAGTTAATGCAATCTCAATCAAAATTTCAGCAGACTCTTTTGGAAAAGTTCAAAAACTGATTCTAAAATTCATGTGTAAATACAAAGAATCAAGAAACAACTAAATAACACAGAAAGAATAGGCAATAAGAGGAATAAAGTGCCTAATTTTAGGGCTTATTATAAATTTTCAGTAATCAAGATAATGTAATATTATCATTACAATAGAAAAACAGATCTGGCAAGCTGAATACAGTTCAAAATATATTCACATATGCACAACTATTTTTCAACACAGGTATAAAGGTGATTGAGTAAATGAAGTACAGTTTTTTTCAACAGACTATGTTGAAATAATTGAATATTCATAACCCCAAATTAAAAAAAATACATAAAAACTTCAATCCATACCTCACACTAAAAGAAAAATTAACTCAAAATGGATCATAGACTTAAATATGCAGCCTATAAAACTTCTAGAAGAAAATAAATGAAAGAATCATTTTGACTTGGGTTAAGCAAAGATTTCTTAGATATCACAAAAAAGTAAGATTCATTAAAAGAAAACATATAAATTGAAGCTCATCAAAATTAAAACATTTGTTTGAAAGACACAATTAAAAGAATAAAAAGACAAGTCATAGTCTAGAAGAATATATTTGGAAATCACATATCAGATAAAGTACCGGTATATAGAACATATAAAGGACCCTCAAAAGTCTATAATAAGAAACAAACTATCCAGTAAAAAAAAGGCAAAATATTTCAACATACCATTTATAAAAGAAAGCACACAGATGGTAAATAAATTTTTAGAGATTCTAAAATTAAAATGATTGTCCATGCCAGAAACTATTTTGAAAATCTGGAGAAGCTAACACTGTCATATGCTTCTGGTGGGAATAAAAAATGATACAACTGTTGTAAAAAAAACAGTTTGGCAGTTTCTAAAGTAGTTAAACACAGCCTTACCTTATGTTTCAACCACTTCACTTCTAAGTGTTTTCCCAAGAGAAATAAAAGCATATGTTCATAAAAACCTTGCACATAAATATTCAAAATAGCTATATTTGTAATAGTTTGAAACTGAAAATGATTTAACTTTTTGTCAAAATATAAGTAACTATACAAGTAGTGGTATGTCCATTCAATGAAATACTATCCGTCAGTAAAAAATAACTATACAAGTAGTGGTATGTCCATATGGTGGACCTCAGAATAGTTAGACAAGATGAATCCAGACACACCTCCCCAAAATCATACTATATGATTCCTTTTATATAAAATTATGGAAAATGAAAAAGGAGCTACAGCAATAGCAACTAGATCAGAGCTTGCTTGGGGATATGTTTGAATGGTGGCATGGGGTAAGAGTAAAGTTTATATTAG
The DNA here is from genome assembly GCF_000164805.1 of Carlito syrichta. Taxonomy (NCBI): domain Eukaryota; kingdom Metazoa; phylum Chordata; class Mammalia; order Primates; family Tarsiidae; genus Carlito; species Carlito syrichta. The sequence continues at coordinate 20,081 of NW_007194099.1, forward strand.
AAAGTACAAAAAAATTTGACATTGATAATATTGATAATATCTTTATTTTTCATTGTGATGATAGTTTTATAGTTGTATGAATTTTTCAAAAATTATCAAATTGTACATTTTAAATACACATGGCTATTTTGTCAATTATACCTCACTATAGTAGTTAAAAAATAAGATGAGGGATATCAGAGTAGGAAGAACAAATAAAGAAAGACAGGTTGTGATATATATATATATTTTTTTTAGTTGAAGTCTCATTCAGTCGTCCAGACTAGAATGTAGTAGCATGCTCATGGCCACTGCAGCCTCAACCTGCTGGGCTCAGGCAATCCTTCATCTTCAGCCTTCCAAGTAGCTGGAACTACAGGCGCATGGTACCACACCCAGCCTATTATTTATTTGTTTGTTTGATTGTTTGTTTGTTTGTTTACTTATTTATTATAGAGATGAGGTCTCATCAAGTTGCCCAGGCTGGTCTCGAACCCCTGAACTCAGGTAATTCTCTCTCCTTGGGCCTCCCAAAGTACTAGGACTACAAGCTTGAGTCACCACACCCGGCTAACAAGTTGTAATTTTAAACAGCTTGTTAAGAGCAGGCCCCATTGAAAAGGTAAGATTGAAAAAGACTTTTAAAAGAAAAAAATTTAGCTACACTAGAGGCAATAGCCAGACAAAGTTTCTAGAACAAGAATATTCCTGTGTGTCTGCGGTCCAGTGAGGAAGAACTGCAGCCCCTCTATGAATTTTAGAAATTTTACTTTTACTGGAAGTACAACGGGTAGCTATTGAAAGTTTTTAGGCAAAGGATGACACTATCTACTTAAGTTTTAAAAGCATTTCCCTGGCTTCTGTGTTGAGAATAATTCTTAAGAGGCAAAAGTGAAAGCACAGAGAATAATCAGGAAGCTATTAACAATAATTAAAACAAAAGCTGATGTTAGCTAGAAACAGGATGACAATACTGGAGAAGATAAGAACAGGTCAGATTTTGGATAGGTTTTGAAGTCAGAGCCAGCTCTTTTTCCCAATGGGTATGACACAAAGAGAGGAAGTTCCTTTAGTTGGCTTCCAGTTCCATTCTCTTCCTCCTCAGTCATCTCTAAAAGCTTACAATTTTGTCCATCTTCCTCTCAATATAATACCATAATGCAAAAGACTAACTGGTTTAATGTAGAAGAAGCCTCATTCTCTGTGGATTTGGGCCAATTTTGTTTGATGCTGCATAATCACTCAGTTGACTAAAATTGAACTTACAGAAAAAAGCACTGCATCTGGTAATTTTCTGCTTCTTCATAAACATTTTTCCATGCTTTCATTGGTGTTTTATAATTTTTGTTGAAGAGATCTTTTACCTCTTTGGTAAATTTATTCTTAGGTATTTTATTTTGTAGCTATTGTAAATAGGATTGTTTTCTTAAATTTGAAGTTAGTTCATTATCAATGGTGTATAGAAATGCTACTGATTTTTGTATGTAATTTTGTATCTTTTGGAGTAGTTTGAAAAGAATAAGTGTCAGTTCTTTAAAATGTTGGTGGAATACACCAGTGAAGTAAACCTGTCCTGGACTTTTCTTTGTTCGGAAACATTATGTTACTAATTCAATCTCAATACTTGTTATTAATCTGTTCAGCTTTTTTATTTCTTCTTGCTTTAATCTTGTACATGGTTACATGTGTCCAGGAATTTAATTTCTTTTGGGTTTTCTAATTTGTTGTCATATAGTTGTCACATTAGTAGACTCTAATAATACTTTATATTTTTGTGTATCAGTTGTAAAATCTTCCTTTTCATTTCTGAATTTATTTATTTAGGTCTTATCTCCTTTTTTACTTAAAAAAATGAAAAGAAGTTGCATGTTTATGGATTGGAAAAATTAATGTCAAAATGGTCATACTATCCAAAAAATCCAAAACAATCTACAGATGCTTACGCAATGCTTATCAAAATATCAATATCATTTTTTTTAAAAATAGAGAAAATTATCTTAATTAGATAGCAAAAGCAATACTGAGAGAAAAAATCTGGAGGCATCATACATATTGACTTCAAAATATACTGCAAAACTGTAATAAACAAAATAGCATGGAGATGGCATAAAAACTGATATATAGACCAATGGAACAAAATAGAAAACCCAGAAGTAAATTTATGTATTCACAGACAACTGATTTTCAACAAAGTCACCAAGAGCCTGCATTGGGGAAAGGACAGTATATAAATAAATGAATAAATAAATAAAGCTGGGAAGACTGAATTTTCCCATGTGGAAGAATGAATTTACACCCTATCTCTCACCATATTCAAAAATCAATTCCAAATGGGTTAAAGACTTAAATGTAAAATTTAAAATGATGAAAATACTAGAAAAAAACATAGGAGAAATGCTTCAAGGCATAAATTTGGGCAAAGATTCTATTGATAAGACCTCAAAAACACAAGCAACAAAAGCAAACATGGACAAATGGATTTACTTCAAGCTAAAATGCTTCTGAACAGTAAAGGAAACAATTAACAGAAAGTACAGACAGTCTGCAAAATGAGAGAAAATATTTGTGAACTATTCATCAGACAAGTGATTACTATACAGAAGATACAAGAAATTCAAATCATTAAATGGTAAAAAATTCAAATAATTCTATTAACAAATGGACTAATAATCTAAATATATATTATCAAAGAAGACATTAAAATGGCCAACAAGTATATGAAAAAAAGACTCAGCATTTCTAATCCTTAAGAAAATAAAAATCAAAGCTACAATGAGATGTCATCTCAATTAGAATGGCTATTATCAAAAAGACAGAAAGTAACAAATCTTGATGCAAATGCAGAGGAAAAAATAACTCTTATACACTACTGATGGGAATGTAAAATAGTACTTATGGAAACAAGTATGGAAGTTCTCAAAAAAAAAAAAAGAATTATCACATGATTCAACATTCCCACTACTTGGTGTTTGTGCAAAGAAAATTAAATCAGTATATCAAAGAAATAGCAGTATTTCCATTTTTATTTGAAACATTATTCACAATTGCCAAAATATGGACTCAACATAAGTGTTCATCAACAGATGAATGAATAAAGTATGGTATATATGCACAATGGAATACTATTCAGTCACACAACAGAATGAAGTCCTGTCATTAACAGCAATAGGGATGAGCCTGAAAGACGTTATCTTAAGTGAAATAAGACAGACACAAAAGATAATAACACATATTCTCATTCATATGTGGGAGCCAAAAAAGTTGGGCTTGTAGAAGTAGAGAGTAGATTTGTGGTAACTAGAGACTGGGAAGAAAAGGGGAGGAGGAGATAGGGAGAGGTTATTTATAAGGGACACAAAAGCACAGCTAAATACATAGATAAGTTCTAGTATTCTATAGCACTGTACAATGACTACAGTTAACAATAGTTTATTGTATATTTTCAAATAGCCAAGAGATTTTGAATGTTCCCAATGCAAAGAAATAATAAATATTTGAGGTAATGAATATATTAATTACCCTGATTTGATCATTGCACCTGTATACATTTTCAAAATATCACATGTACTCCATAAATACAATTATTACGTGTAATTCAAAGCAAAATAAATAAATGCATAAAGCCAAATCAAACAGATTCATTTCCTCTGCACCTGCTTAGATTTTAATTTTAGAGAAGACAAATACATAATGTAGTCAAATATTTTTACATATTTTTTTCTAACTTTGCTATCATCTTTTGAAAGAATTACAGTTATTTGGCAGATATTAAAACATGTGTCTAAACTGTCAAAACTAAATATGTTTTATAACTTCTGTAAATTTTGTTAAATCAGCAATTCTCATTTTAGGATATTTACTAATTTTAAGAATAAATTCTAATTTGTTAGGAAACCTAGCTTTATGGTTATTCAATTTAAATATGTGTTGAACCAGAAAGTATGTGTAGAAAAAAAGAAAAATAATGATTCATTGAGTGGTAAATAACTCAATATTTTTTGTGTTGTCTTAATTTCAAGGAAACGCAAATCAATTGTCTTATTTTAACTTAGATATCCGGTTGTATTTATTCCTTACTTTCCCTCTCCATCACCTTTTAATTGACATCTTCTAGGATTTATTTTGCTATTTTTTTTTAAAGTGAATTTAATTTTTTTGTAAAGTAGGATGAATATGAATAATAAAACACAACTTTTCAAATGAATAATGAATAGCACTATAACCAAAGAAACTGTAGGTACATTGAAGGGATTAAATACTGTCACATTATGTTTTTATACGTGTTAATAAATTTAAATTTTTAAAAATTATAGCTATTTTTTTACTAAACTCTGGTATGGTCCTGTGCTCTTTAGGCTATGACCAGTTCCATGTTTCCTATGCTTTGGCACCCTTTCCTACCTTGGAGAGGTGAATCAATCTTTCTCTCTCTCTCATTTACTTTCTAAATAAACCATGTTTTCCAATCTAACTCTTGTGCACTTCTTTGCATCTTTCACATAGCACCAGATTGCAGACTACCAGTCACCCTCTGGTGGGCCTGACCTAACCTTCTAGAGGCCCCACCAGGATTGTGACCTAACAGTGACTACTATCTTATCTGTGACAAACTCATATGACTAAGCACCCCGTGCAGTCTTCCCATCTTCAATGTATGTGAGATCAACAAAGAGTCCCTACCAGGAGTTTAGTTTGTAATTTACACTACCAGGAGCTTAGTTTCTAATTTCATTTTACAATGGTCAAGAAAGTGTGGCACACTAAAATTTCAGTTGCATACCTTGATGTTTTACCAATATTACACAAGAAACAAATTATGTGAAAGTAATTTTTTTATTTCTTAAATATGGTGTAATTCTATAAAAAGTAGTCAAGATCTCTGCAGAGTACATAATTTAAGTAAATGCAAAGTGACATGTCATAAACCTCTTATCCAGAATTGAAGAGAATACATATTTATTTTATTTTTTTTCAATATTTTTTATTGAAAATTCAATATTTTTTATTGGTTTTGTGGGGTACAGTTAAAAGTTAGGTGGACAATTATGTTTCATTCAGGCACCCTATTGATAGAGGTGGTTCCCCATCCCCAGACAGATATTTGCTACTGTTAATCCCATCTCCCTCCCCACCTCCCATAGTTTCCCAGTATGGTCAGTCATTTTCTTATAGTATTACATTGGATGTTCAAGGTCCATTATATGAGTGAGAACATGGGATACTCGGATCGTTGTTTCTGTGAGAGGTCACTCAGTATTATAGACTCCAGTTCCATCCAGGTTGCTGCGAAATTCATGATTTTGTTCTTTTTTATGGCTGCATAGTATTCCATCATGTACATGTACCACATTTTTAAAATCCAGTCCTCTTTTGATGGCCAGCATAGTTGTTTCCAGGTTCTTGCTATTGTGAACAATGCTGCGATAAACATACGTGTGCAGGTATCTTTTTTATAGAGTGATTTGAGTTCTTCAGGGCATATTCCCAGTAGGAGGATTGTGGGGTCATATGGGAGGTTATATTTAGAGCTTTTAGGAATCGCCACACTGCTTTCCATAGAGGTTGCACTAGTTTGCACTCCCACCAACAGTGTAGAAGTGTTACCTTTTCAACACACCCTCTCCCGCAGCTGTTATTTTTTGAGGTGTTCATAAGTGCCATTCTGACTGGAGTTAGCTGGTATTTCAGTGTGGTTTTGATTTGCATCTCCCTGATGATTAGTGAGGTTGAACATTTCTTCATGTGTTTGTTGGCTGCTCAGATGTCCTCTTTTGTGAAGTGTCTGTTCATATCTTTGGCCCATTTTATAATGGGGTAGTTTGTTTTTTTCTTTTCAGCATGTTTTAATTCCTTGTAGATCCAGGATGTTAAGCCTTTGTCAGACCTGGTGGTGGCAAATACTTTTTCGCAGTCTGTAGGATGTCTCCCTGCTCTCTTGATGGTTTCTTTGGCCTTACAGAAGCTTGTCAGTTTAGTAAGGTCCCACTTGTCTATCTTCTCTCTTATGACCTGTGGGTTTTGAGTTTTGTACAGGAATTGGATGCCAGTTCGGATTTACATGAGGGTATTTCCTTCATTTTCTAAGGTTCTTATGGTTTGAGGTTTTACATTTAGGTCTTTGATCCATTTGGAGTTAACCTTTGTGCATGGGGATAGATAGGGGTCCTGTTCCAATCTTCTGCATGTGGTCAGCCAGTTTTCCCAGCACCATTTACTGAATAGGTTCTCCTCTCCCCAGTGGTAGGTGGAGGAGGCCTTGTCGAAGATGAGTTGGTG
>NW_007194099.1:26455-32669 GCF_000164805.1 Carlito syrichta
TCCTTGTTTGTGTCATCTTTGATTTCTTTGAGCAGTGTTTTGTAATTTTCATTGTAAAGGTTTTTCACGTCTCTGGTTAGGAAGATGCCAAGGTATTTCATTTTTTTTTGTGGCAATTGTGAATGGAATTGTGTTTTTTATTTGGGTTTCTGTTTGTTTATTATTGGTGTAGAGAAATACGATTGTCTTTTGTACATTTATTTTGTATTCTGAGACTATGCCAAAGGCCTTTTTCAGTGTAAGGAGGTTTTTGACAGATTCTCTTGGGTTTTCAAGGTACACAATCATATCATCTGCAAAGAGAGATAACTTGACTTCCTCTTTTCCATTTGGATACCCCTGATTGCCCCCTCTTCTCTGATTGCTCAAGCCAGGACTTCCAATACTATGTTGAACAGGAGGAGTGAGAGTGGGCATCCTTGTCTTGTTCCAATTTTCAGGGGAAATGGTCCCAATTTTTGTCCATTTAGGAGTATGCTGGCTGTGGGTTTCTCGTAGATGGCTTTTACTATTTTGAGGTATGTTCCCCATATGCCTAGTTGTTCAAGGGTTTTTATCAAGAAGGGGTGCTGGATTTTATCAAAAGCTTTTTCTGCATCTAATGATATGATCATGCGGTTTTTGTTTTGACATCTGTTGATGTATTGAATTACATTTATGGTTTTATGAATGTTGAACCAGCCTTGCCTCCCAGGGATGAAGCTTACTTGTTCATGATGGATGATTTTTGAGATGTATTGCTGAATTTGGTTTGCTAGGATCTTGTTGAGAATTTTAGGATCTATGTTTATCAAAGATATTGGCCTGTAGTTCTCTTTCTTTGTTGGATGTTTACGTGGCTTGGGTATCAATGTGATGTTGGCTTCGTAAAATGATTTGGGGAGAGTTCCATCTTTTTCAATTGCCTGGAATACCTTCAGTAGGATTGGTATCAGCTCCTCCTTAAATGTATTGTAGAATTCTGCTGGGAAGCCATCTGGACCAGGGCTTTTTTTTGTAGGAAGTTTTATTATTTCATAGTCGATTTCCTTGACTGTTATTGGTCTATTTAGGGTCTCAATTTCTTCTTGTTCCAACCTAGGTAGGTTGTGTGATGTCAGAAAGTCCTCCATTTCCTTAAGGTTTTCAAGATTGTTTCCATAAAAGTGTACGTTGTAGTCTCTAATGATCTTTTGTATTTCTTCAGGGTCAGATGTGACTTCATCTTTTTGTGTTTCTGATTGTGCTTATTTGGGTTTTTTTCTCGTTTTATTCTTGGTCAGTCTACCTAGGTGACCATCGATCTTGTTTATCCTTTCAAGAACCACCTTTTTGTTTCATTGATTTTTTGTATTATCTTTTTGTCTTCTATGTCCTGGATTTGGGCTTTTATTTTGGTGATCTGGATTCTTCTGCCAAAATTAGATTTTTGTGGTCTTCCTTTTCCAGCTTCTTTAGGTGGCTTGTTAGGTTGATAATTTGTGTTCCTTCCATTTTCTTCATGTGTGTTTGTAGGGATATAAATTTCCCTCTTACTACAGCTTTCAAGGCATCCCAGAGATTTTGGTAAGATGTTTCTTCATTCTCATTTGTTTCCACATATCTTTTCATCTCTGTTTTGATTTCATTATTGACCAAGAAGTTGTTTAGCATCATGCTGTTTAGTGTCCATGTCTTTGTGGGTTTTGGGGGGACTTTGTTGGTGTCAATGTTTATTTTTATTTCATTGTGGTCCGAGAAGGTGCATGGTAGAATTTCGGTCCTTTTAAATTTGCTTATGCTTGATTTATGGCCAATTATGTGGTCGATCTTAGAATATGTTCCATGTGGTGATGAGTAGAATGTGTATTCTGTGGTCTTTGAATGGAGTGTTCTATAGGTATCAATTAAGTCCAGTTGGTCCAGAGTCTCATTGAGGTTCTGGATCTCCTTGCTGATTTTTTGTCCTGATGATCTGTCTAGGGTTGTGAGTGGGGTATTAAAGTCCCCAGTTATGATGGTGTTAGAGTCAATATCTTTCTTTAGTTTTCCTAGAAGTTGCTTTATGAAAGTTGGTGCACCTATGTTGGGTGCATTTATGTTTAGGATAGATATTTCTTATTGATAAATTGAGCCTTTTATCATTATGTAGTGGCATTCTGTATCTTTTTGGATTTTTAGTAGCTTGAATGGTATTTTATCTGAAATTAAGAACGCTACTCCTCCTTTCTTTTGTATTCCATTCGCCTGAAAGTTTGTTTCCCATCCTCTTACTTTGAGTCTGTGGTTGTCCTTTCTAGTGAGGTGCGTCTCTTGAAGGCAATAGATTGTTGCCTGATGATATTTTATCCATTTTGCCATTCTATGTCTTCTCAGTGGTGCATTTAGTCCATTCACATTTAGGCTAATAATTGAAATGCAAGAGTTGATCCCTGTCATAAGGTTCTTAAAGAGTTGTTCCTGTTTGTTTGTTGTCTTTCTTTGGGTTTTGGAGTTAGTTCATGTGTGTTTTTAATCTTTTGCCTGTACTCTTATGAAGAATGTTGTTCTTTTTTCTTTTTCTTCTGTGTTCAGTACTTTCTTAAGTGTTTCTTGTAGAGGTGGTCTGGTGGCAGTGTAGGTTCTTAGGGATTGGATTACTGGAAAAGATTTCAATTCTCCCTCACTAATGAAGTTTAGTTTGGCTGGGTAGGTCATTCTTGGTTGAAATTGTTTCTCTTTTAGAACTTTGAAGATAGGGCTCCAGGCTCTCCTAGCCTGAAGGGTTTCTGTGGATAAATCTGCTGCTATTCTAATTGGTCTTCCCTGGTAGGTAGTCTGGCCTTTTTCTCTTGCTGCCTTTAGGATTTTTTCTTTATAGCTGCTTTGTTTAGGTGAATTATTACGTGTCTGGGAGTTGGTCTTCTCATTTGTTTTCTTGCAGGGATTCTCTGAATCTCTTGTGTTTGAATTTTTTCATCTTTGATGAGATGTGGGAAGTTTTCTTGAATGATTTCATGAAATGTTTATTCCAATGTGTCTTCTGCTTCTCTCTTGCCTCAGGAAGTCCAATTAATCTAAGGTTTGACCTCTTGAAGTGATCATTCATCTCTTGCAGGTTTTGTTCTGTCTTTTTGAGCTTCTTTTCTATGCTTTTGACAGTTTGGGTTAGTTCTGTGTTTTGGTCTTCGAGCTCTGAGATTCTTTCTTCTGCTTGGCTAATTCTGCTTTCCATGCTTATTAGTCTGTTATTCATTTCCATCACAGTATTCTTTACTGCTGTTATTTTTGCCATCAGCTCATTCCTATTTTCCTCCTGTCTCTCCTTAATTTTTTTAAATTCTCTCCATTAATATCTTGATGTCTGGGTTTGTTGCATGTGACCAGTCATTCTGGGGGCTCTTCATTGTTTTTGATCCAGAATCTGTTTTCTCAGTGTCTGATCTCCCAAGGGTCTGTGTGAGACCTATATTCTTCTTTTGGTTTTTCTTTATTTGTGTGGTTTTTCCCCCTCCCTACTTTCTCCTTCCTTCCATGTCACCGTCTTCTTTAATTCTGTTATTCAGGGGTAAAGGGATTGGTTTTACTTCTGTTTGTTCAATCTCCTATTCTTTATGTGTACCCTCTTACTTTGTTCAATTCTGGAGTTCACTGTAGGTTGGGGGTGGTCCTTTTTGCAGTTTTGAGATTTACTTAAGGCGGGAGCTGTGATTCAAAATCTATCTGCAGGTCCGGGTATTCACTGACAGGTGTGTGGATAATCTGGAACCCACTTCCCACTGCCTTGGAATCTGTCCGGGCAGTGGGGCTGTAGGTTTACTCCCTGAAATAAAATGTGGATAGCTGAGGGATGAGAATGGAGCAGACAGTGGGTTTAAGAGGGGGATGGAGAGATAGAGGAGTAAGGGGGGAAACAAATGAGTGTGCCAACAAATGGAGAGAGAGACCTATACTGAAACAGATAAAACAATAGACCACAGCTACAGACGAACCAACTCCCATAGAAAAAAAAATTTAAAACATATAGTGATGTTAACATACAAGCTAACCAACCACCTTATTGGTGTGCTGTTCCTCTATACAAAGATATGTTTTACAGAGAGAAGAAAAGGAAGAGGAAAAAAAGGAACAATACAGTAGAAATGGAATTAAGTCATTAAACTAACAGAATCAATGAAGCACACTCTGAGACTTTTCGTTTAAGTCCAATGTCCTTTCAGTTCTGATTTCTAGCTTTCTTTTGAAGCTGACAAATTAGTTTGCAGTTAGGGTCAGTTGCCCCTGGTCTGCTATGAAGGACAGTGCAGATTACCCTCCATTAACCACTCTGACCTATGTCTTTTTCAAGTTTGTTTCTCCCATTTTGGTGTTGTTACCTTGAATCACCAGCAGGTGGTGCTATCTCAGCTACTGGCCTCAGAGGGGTGGGGCCGGACAGGAACTGACAGAGACTGGAGATGCATGCCTGCCTCAGGGCACACAACAGGAGACTCACAGCAGGCAGGACGTCTCAGTCACAGGAGAGGTGGCAATGATCCCAGCAGATCTTCCCTGAAGGGGCTTCAAGGACTGAAGTCGTGGATTGCCTCCAGCCTGGGTGATGCGATGTGCTACCGGCAGCGGCGGCAGTAGAGGCAGCAGTGGCAGTGCCTGCACTGCAGTGGCTGTCCAGTTCACTGCGATGCCCCAGCGGTGGCAACGACTGAGCTCCATATGAAGAGCAGGCTGCGATGTTGGGGTCTGCAGCCCCGCAGGGCGAGAGTCAGAGACCCACTGCAGTTCTCCTTTACAGAGGGTTTCACAGACCAGGTTGCCCTGTCGCCATCTTGCCAGAAGTCTCCGAGAATACATTTTTAAAAGGTGAAAACTTCCTGTTAATAATTGTAATAGGTCCAATAAGGACATCAAATGATTGTCTAGTTAGTGATTATTTTCTACTGTTTACACTTTCCTAATGACTCTGTTTACATAATCCTCCTTCTGCAATGTCATTAATATTCACACAGAGCATTTTTAAAACAGGTTCTTTAATACAGATTCATATTTAACAATTATTTTGCCTGGAGACTAAAAAATAAAAATTAAAAAAGAGAAGAGGAAAAAAATTATATTACTTACTAAAAATGCTCAAAATAGCTCATGTGCTCTGCTTGGATGAAGAGTACTTTAAAAACTATATAAACAAGTATACTGTTATTTGTTGCTACTTTTGGCAGAGTAAAATTATATTGATTTTCATTTTTCTTTATGATTAAAGACATAGGGAATATTTACAAAATGACAAATATTTTTTGAAAAGTCTTCTATCACAGAAAGATCAAAGTCAGCCAATTCTAAAAATTATTATTATTACATATCTTAAGACAACGACTCAAAACAATATATATATATTTTTCTTTCTTTTTTTTTTTTTTGAGTTGGAGTCTCACTCGGTCACTCAGACTGGAGTGCAGTGGCTGCTCCTGTTCACTGCAGCCTTGATCTGCTGGGCTCCGGCAATCTTTCCGCCTCAGCCTTCCAAGTAGCTGGAACTACAGGCACGCACTACCACGCCCGACTAATTCAAAAATATTTTTTATCTAGGAATCCTTTTTAAAAATTTTCACAGCTGGGCTCAGTGGCTCAGCCTGTAATCCTGCACTTGGGAAGCTGAGGTGAGTGGATTGCCTGAGACCACGGGTTCGAGACTCACCAGGGAAACTTGGCAAGACCTCATCTTTACAATAAATCAAAAATTAGCTGGGTGTGGTAGCACACGCCTGAAGTTCCAGCTACTCCGAAGGCTGAGGCAGAAGGATTGCCAGAGCCCAGTAGGTCGAGGCTGCGGTGGCCAGAAGAAGCCACTGCACTTCAGTCTGGGCAACAGAGCAAGACTCCAACACACACACACACACACACACACACACACACACACACACAATTTTCCCATCAACTAGACATTTCTTGACATTAATTAATAATCAGAACTTCTTTCTAATCAGCATGATAAAAACCCAATGTTAATACACAGAGGAGGTATCAGTGCAGTCAAACTCAGAAAAAAAATCTGATTTATATATATATGTATGTATATATATTTATATATATATATTTTTTTTAGTTGGAGTCTCACTTTGTCACCCAGACTGGAGTTCAGTGGCCGCTTCCGGCCTTGGCAGCCTCGACTACTGGGCTCCAGCAATCCTTCTACCTCAGCCTTCCAAGTAGCCAGAACTACAGGCGCACGCTACCACGCCCAGCTAATTTTTTTGACTTATTGTAGAGATGAGGTCTCGCC
>NW_007194099.1:32800-38059 GCF_000164805.1 Carlito syrichta
AATTATATCAAAAGTTATTTATTTATATAGCCTGCCATAAATTGATATATGAGTATTTTCCTGTTGGAGTTATTATGAATGATGGTGTTATGGACGTCTTGGTTTTTTGGGGAACATAGGTATACAAGTCTATGAATTAACACACACACACACACACACACACACACACACACACACACACACACTCACTCACTACTCTACAGACCCTTGATGAATTTTGGCCACAACCCATTGGTAATCAGATTTCAGTGCAACTGTGATGAGGAATCCCATTAACACATTGACATTATCCCACTTCAGGAGTACCTCACAGTACCTCTCTGTTTATCTACCATGGAGGTTTCTCTAAAGTCATGCAGTTACAACCCAGATAAGGAAAAGTTAGTGCCTCCAAGAACAAGCAGCAATCAATGAGGAATAAGAACAAGCCTTTAGATTGTCAGTCTTCCTCTTTTGCTTGGGATCATTTGGAGTCATATTTTACGATTCCTTAGCAGGTCCCCAGAGGGGCTGAGTTCCAGTATCCACAACAGTAGTCAGCTCATTATCATAGGTAGTCTTTATTTTTTTAATTTTTTTATTTTTTTTGCATTTCTTGTCTCACTTTCCCCATTCCTTCACTTCCACTTCCTAGGATCATCTCTCAAATAAATTACAACCGAATTCTTATTTCAAACTCTGATTTTGGGGCAACTTAACTCAAAACAACTTTTGTGTGCTCAAAAGATTTAGGACCTTGTATAATGGAACCAGTATACTTGAACACAAACCATATGCCACATTCTCATAACTGATACATCAGTTAATTCTCATGGTAAATCTGGGAGATTGTTAGGATCTTCTTTTACAGGTAGATTAGATCTTAGTTAACATTTTTATCTGACTTTAAAATTTAAGTCTGTCTAGTTCTAAACTAATGTCCTTTCTACCATATTGAGTCTCAAGTTATATTTTTAGTAATGCATATTTATACCTAAGAAATTCTAGTAACAAATCTTTTGGAGATGAATAAACAATAAAGCTTGTCTTAATAATCTTGAAAGACCAGCAGTGTCTGACAGCACTTCTCAGGTTACATTTCAAAGAAAGAGTTTCCTCTGAGGGAGTTCTCATTGTTTGGGGTATTTGTCCAGAAATTATTGCTTCTGCTCTGGCTTAATTCCATCTCCCATAACCTCAGTAGCCTATATAACTTTCCTTAAAACTCTTAAAACGTCTATTGTTCTGCTCTTCATATGCTAGAATTAGAATTAGTAAAGCATTCTGAAATATGTAAGCCAAAAAAATCTTGGAATGCTGTGTGCCCATACTAATGATTTTTATTTTTATTAATACAACAAAAGAGAGCAGAGAAAGGTCTATACTTATGCATAATTAAATCCCAAATATCTATTGTTAATTTAAATTAAATTTGGTTAAAACAAAATATATATTAACTGTTACATTCTCAGTCCATAGTATCCAGAGATAAAATACAGCTAATACTGAGACTTTCATAAAGATTTGCAAGTAAATATGTTGCTTTAAATCAGTAGTTTGACAAAAGAAATGGCCTAAATATGATAGAGGTATATTCCTTCTTACGCAAATTTCAGTAAGTATTCTAAAAATGGTAAGGTGATTCCATAACCACCAGGAGCTGAGATCCTGAGATTATGGTACTTGCTGGGGAGGGAGCTGACTTCACCAAACCCTGTGTGTAACTGGAATGACAGTCTATAGAGGAACTGAGCAACCACCCTAAAGCATGGGCAGAAAATTGCTCCACGTGGCCTCTGTGGAAGAGCAGAACTGCATCTTAAGACCAGCAGGGGGAATCTCAGCATTGATTTGGGGCAGCTTTACACAAACCCAGAGAGGATTGCCCCCAGTGCACAAGCCCTGGTAGGTAATGGCAGATGTGAAGACCCAGGGCAGCTAAGGAAAAAGGTCAGATTACCTACTGGGAAAGACCAATCAGAATCACTCCAGATCTATCTGCAGAAACACTGCAGTCCAGAAGGGATCAGACTCCAAACTTTAATGTTCTTAGAGATAAACAGTTTCAACTAAGAATTTCCTACCCAATCAAGCTAAACTACATTAGTGATGGAAAATTAAAATCTATTCTAGACATCCAATTTCTAAGAGAATATACTGCTTTCAGACCACCAGACCAGCTCTACAGGAGATGCTTACAAAGGTACTGTTCACAGAAGGAAAAACAAAACAAAATAAAGACCATGCAATTCACAAAAAGCAAACAAACACAGAACCAACAGAGAATATAGTCCATCTACAACAATGAAAATACACACATATATAGAGGCACAAGTTAAAAGAAAACAAAACAGCTTTATAAGAGCCTTATGACAGGGACAAACTGCACCACTGAAAAGACATAGAATATCAAATTAGATTAAAAAAAAAAAAAAAGCATGTCCCAACATTATACTGCCTTCAGGAAACGCATCTCACTACAAAGAATTCTCACAGACTCAAAGTTAGAGGATGAAAAATAAACTTTCAGGCAAAAGAAAAATAAAAAATAAAAAAAAACAGGAGTTGTGATTCTAACATCAGACAAAACAGCCTTCAAGTCATCAAAAGTTAAAAAAAGGATGTAGAAGGACACTACATAATGATAAAAAGCTCAGTCCATTGGCAAGAAAAATCCATCCTAAACATATATGCACCCAAAACAGGAGCACCAGGATTTATAAGGTAACTACTAAGTAAACTAAGGAAGACATTGATTCTGACACATTTGGAACACAGGACTTAAATAACCCACTAACAACCCTACGTAAATCATCAAGGAAAAAAATCAAAAAGGAGATCCAGAACCTCAACTTGACACTTGTCCAAGTAGACTGAATAGATATCTACAGAACACTCCACCCAACAACCATGGAACATACAGTCTACTCATCACCACACAGAACATACTCCAAGATTGTCCACATCCTCAGCCATAAATAAAGCATAAACAATACCATAAGATTAAAATAATACCATGCATCATGTCAGACAACAATACAATAAAAACAAATAAAACATACAAAGACCTGCACACTAAATAACATACTTCTAAATGACCCTGGGTCAACATGTAAATCAAGACATATATTAAAAGATTCCTGGAGACTAATGAAAACAAATATGTATCTTACCAGAATCTCTGAGATGCCATTAAAACATTAATAAGGGGGATGTTTATAGCTCTATACACACATATTTAAAAAACAGAAAGATTTCAAACAAACAGACTAACATTACACCTAGAAGAGCTGGAAACACAAGACCACCAAAACCTTACCTTCAGCAGAAGGATCCAGATCACCAAAATAATATTCCAACTACAGAACATAGAAGACCAAAGTATCACAGAAAAAATCAGCAAGACAAACAGCTTTTTTTTTTTGAGAGGTTAAACAAATAGAAGAATTCTTAGACAGACTGACCAAGAAAAAGAAAGAAAAAGCCCAAATAAACACACTTAGAAATACAAAAGATGAAGTTACAACTGACCTCAAAGAAATTCAAAAGATTATCAGAGATTACTATGCACAACTGTATGGAAACAAACTCATAAACCTAAATGAAATGGAGGACTTACTAACATTGTTCAACCTGCCAAAATGGAAACAAGAAGAAATTGAAATACTAAACAGACCAATAACAACCTAGGAAATTGACTCTATCATAAGAAATCTACTTCCTAGTAGGGTATGGTCACATGCGTCTATAGTTCCAGTTACTTGGAAGGTTGAGGCGGGAGGATCGCCTAAGCCCAGTAGAGGCTGTGATAGCCATGAGTGTGCCACCACACCCCAGCCTGGGCGAAAAGAGTGAGACTCCAACTCAAAAAAAAAAAAAAAAGTCCTGGACCAGACAGCTTTCCAGTGGAATTTTACAAAATATACAATGAGGCACTGACACCAATTCTATTGAAAGTATTCCAGGCAATTGAGAAAGACAGAACACTCCCCAAGTAAAGATTCAACTAATAAGGAGAATTACAGGCCAATAACCCTGATGAACATAGATTCAAACTACTCGACAAGATTCTAGCAAATTGGATCCAACAATCTATCTCAAAAATTATCCACCATGATCAAATAAGCTTCATCTCCAGGATGCAGGACTGATTCAACATCCACAAGACTGTAAATGTAATTAAAAACGTCAACACATATAAAAACAAGAACTGGATCACTATGTCATTAGACACAGAAAAACTTTCAACAAATTTCAGCATCCATTCTTGATAAAAAAAATTCTTGAATACCTAGGTATAGAAAGAACATACCTCAAAACAGTAACAGCCATCTATTATAAACCCACAGCTAACATACTGCTGAATGGACAGAAATTGGAAGCATTTCCCTTGAAAACCAGAACAAGACAAAGCTGTCTATTCTCACCCCTCCTGTTCAACGTAGTGTTGGAAGTTCTAGCTAGAGCAATCAGACAAGAGAAGAAAAGTAAGCATATCCAAATAGAAAAAGAGGAAGTTAAGCTACCCCTCTTTGCCGATGTTATGATCCTATACCTGGAAAACCCAAAGGAATCTATCAAAACCTCCTTCCACTAATAAAGGACTATGGCCAAATCTCAGGGTACAAAATTAACAAAAAGTCACATTTTTATACATCAACAACAAACAGAGAAACAAATAAAAAGCACAATTCCATTCACAATACCCACACAAACACACACAAAAAAAATTAAATACCTCAGCATCTTCCTAACCAGAAACGTGAAAGACCATTACAATGAAAACTACAAAACACTGCCCAAAGAAATCCAAAAAGATGCAAACAAGTGGAAAAATATTCCCTGCTCATGGATTGGAAGAATCAATATTGTTAAAATGTTCATCCTGTGTTGGGAGCCAGCTACGGAGGCCCACTGAGCGTTAGGGATCAGGAAGGGGCATTGACCCCGAGACCATTAGGTTGTGTTCGGGAGCTATTGACCCCATTTCCTCCCCCTTTCTACTCAGCACTAACCAGATTAAGCTCCTGTGAGCTCAAAACATAAAAACTCTGAGACCAGGATGAACACAAGCTAACTTTAGAAGCTCATTGCTCCCATTCTTCCTCACACTGCAGTTTTGGCTTTCACACAATTTATAATTCAAACTCGTGTCACTTCTAAGAGCCTTAGTATTGGTCACAGACTTCTGGGTCATGATCTTAGGATTTATTGAAGGTGTAAATTGTAGAATATAGTTTTAGAAGACAGTCATTTTGTTGAAAGAATGTGGCTGGGTTA
>NW_007194099.1:38837-41218 GCF_000164805.1 Carlito syrichta
CAAGTAACCCAGCCACATTCTTTCAACAAAATGGCTATCTTCTAAAACTATATTCTACAATTTACACCTTCAATAAATCCTAAGATCATGACACAGAAGTCTGTGACCAATACTAAGGCTCTTAGATGTGACACAAGTTTGAATTATAAATTGTGTGAAAACCAAAACTGCAGTGTGAGGAAGAATGGGAGCATTGAGCTTCTAAAGTTAGCTTGTGTTCGTCCTGGTCTCAGAGTTTTTATGTTTTGAGCTCACAGGAGCTTAATCTGGTTAGTGCTGAGTAGAAAGGGGGAGGAAATGGGGTCAGTAGCTCCCAAACGCATCCTAGTGGTCTCGGGGTCAACAGCCCTTCCTGATCCCTAACGCTCCAGTGGGTCTCCATGGCCGGCTCCCAACAATCCTATACAAGGCAAGACACAAATTCAATACAAAACTCATTAAATTATCAACATCATTCTTCTCAGACCTGGATATGACAATACAGAAATTCATCTGGAACCATAAATGACCACAAATAACCAAAACTTTTCTCTACCAAAAGAAACAAAGTGGGAAGTACCACACTTTTAGACTTTAAACTTTACTATAAGGCTACAACAATCAAAATAGCCTGTTATTGGTAAAAGAACAGGCATATATGCCAATGGAACAGAATAGAGATTCCGGAAGCAAAACCCCAGTTTCTCCACAAACTCATCTTTGACAAAGCCTCCACCAACAACACCTGGGAGAGGAAAACCTATTCAGCAAATGGTGATGAGAAAACTGGCTGAACACATGCAGAAGAATGAAACAGGTAGCCTACCTATCATCATACACAAAAATAAATTCTAAACGGATCAAAGCCCTAAACATAATACCTCAAATTATAAGAATCTTAAAAAATACAGGAGATACCCTTACAGAAATTGGAGTAGACAACCAATTCCTGATCAAAACCACAAAAGCCCATGCCACAAGAGATAAGATAAACAAGGAGGACCTCATCAAACTGAAGAGCTTCTACAAAGCCAAAGAAACCGTCAAAAATGTGGTGAGACAGCCCCTAGAATGGAAAAAATATTTTCCAAATGTATATCTGACTAAGGCCTAACATCCAGGAACTACAAGGAACTCAAAGGTATTGAAAGGAAAAAAACAAACAAAAAAGTAGGCAAAAATAAAAATAAAAACTGTCTGAACTCCAGTAGTGAGTGTTGAGCCCACTAGGGTAACTATAAATACATTTTGTCAGGTATCAAACCCTCAATATGTTATAACAGTGACTATAATGGCCCTTATTATAATAGAATTCATTCTAATAGTATACACCTGTACACAGTGCTTTGTATACAAATACTAAAGATACTTAGCTACTCCATGGTCTTTGTCCTTTTATCCCCTCCTCTCACTCCAGACAGGTGGGGATAGCTCTATGACCCCTGTTCAACAGGAAGCATCTACAGAAGACTGACCCTC
The DNA here is from genome assembly GCF_000164805.1 of Carlito syrichta. Classification (NCBI taxonomy): domain Eukaryota; kingdom Metazoa; phylum Chordata; class Mammalia; order Primates; family Tarsiidae; genus Carlito; species Carlito syrichta. The sequence continues at coordinate 40,296 of NW_007194099.1, forward strand.
ATCACTGTTCCCTGGTACAAATAAGCATATTTTAAAAAAACAAGAAGGGGAAATGAAACGACATAACATGAATTTAATATACCAATGAAAGGACATGACATGGATTAAATATACCCAATGAGTAGCCATTTTAACATTGCCTCAATCTCATGTTTTTTTAGCAGTCCACTTAACTTACCCTCCAATCACTACTCAAGAATGGAAACGGTTTCTCAGAGGTAGCTATTGATAATTGTTTTACAACTCCCCTCCCCAGCTTTTTACTAATAAGTTTTTCTATTTCAAGTATATGCCTGCGCTCATAATACCCAGGTTAACCCAATCAGCTCTTTGTGATATTTGTGACAGACAGACCCCACCACCATGGCAGCAATCATGTGATTAACACACCTATCTGTCTGCTGTCCATCACTTGACATCAATACCTGGACTCACCTGCTCCATCATGATGACATGTAGCAGACCACCATGCAACCAACTTAACAAACTTCCTCCATCAAAGGAAAGGATTAAAAGGATTCAACCATGAGCAGCCATTCATCATTGCCCTACTAGACTCTGTGGCAAGTGCTTTTTGAGCAATGGCCATCACCATGTTTCCTAGCTTTGACCCCTTTACCCTACTTTGGGGAGGTGAATCTCTTCTTTCTCTCTCTGTCACTCTAATTTACTTTTCAAATAAACTGTATTTTCTTATCTAAAAAAACAACGTGGGCAAAAGATATGAATAGACACTTCTCAAAAGAAGACAAATAAGCAGCCAACAGATACATCTTTATAAATACTCAGCCTCAGCCGGGCTTGGTGGCTCAGCCTATAATCCCACGCTTTGGGAGGCTGAGGTGAGTGGATTGCCTGAGCCTGTGGGTTCGAGACCCACCTGGGCAACTTGGTGAGACCTCATCTCTACAATAAATCAAAAA
>NW_007194099.1:41392-70834 GCF_000164805.1 Carlito syrichta
CTCCAGTGGCCGGGAGCGGCCACTGCACTCCAGTCTGGGCGACAGAGTGAGACTCCAACTCAAAAATAATAATAATAATAATGCTCAGGCTCACTAATCATCAAAGAAATGCAAATCAAAACCACACTGAGATACCACCTAACTCCAGTCAGGATGGTCATTATTGATAACTCAAAACACAACAGATGCTGGAGTGGAAGAGGGGAAAAGGAAATGCTTCTACACTGTTGGCGAGAGTGTAAATTAGTACAACTGTGGAAAACTGTGTGGTGATTTGTAAAAGATCTAAAAGTAGACTTTCCATACAACCCAGGTAACTCCCTTCTGGGAATATATCAGAGCAACTCAAATCATTCTACAAAAAAAGATACCTTCATTTTATTGCAGCACTTTTCACAATAACAAAAACATGGAAACAACTATCCTGCCCATTGAAAGTGAACTGGAAAGAGAATGCCGTATGTACACATGATGGAACAGATACACGCAACCATAAAAAAGGACAAAATTATGAACTTCACAGTAACTTAGATGGATTTGGAGTCTATCGTACTCAGTGATCTATCATAGAGACAAACTGAGTTCCACATGTTCTCACTCATAAGTGGACCCTGAACATTTATCATAATATTACAAGAAAGGAATTGGCAGCACACTGCCAGGGTCAGGAGGAGGATTGGCAGGGACACTGCCAGGGCACAGGAAGAGGGCACATAACATCAATAAGGGTACCTGATCCTAAATCAGGCAAAGTGAGCACCAATGCGTGGCTCAAACTTCATCTGTACACTGACCACTTATGTACCTAATCCTGAATTGTACTTATCTTTAAAATAAAATAATAATAGTAATAAAAATTTTATTTTGTCTTTATTTTTTATGTTATTTTTTCTGGTTAAAGACCTCTAGCAGTCAGTTTCTTTAACAGTTTTAAAGATGTCATTGCATTTTATTTTGATTTCCTTGGCACTAGTGTGAAATCAGTTACCAGTTTAACTTTCCCTTTGAAGTTAATCTCCAGTTGTAATTTTTCTGAATGCTTTAGGTATTCTCTCTTTTTCATCTTGTCTCTTTTTATTTTGCAGATTTTTACTATGATTTGCCAAGATGTGTTTATTGTATTCACTTTACTTTCAGTAATTAGCATTTTTTTCATCAGTTTGGTAATATTATCAACTGTTATTTATTCAAATGTTACTTCTGTCTTGTTCTTCCTCTCTCTCTCTTTCTTCCTTCAGTGGAATCCCCAAAACACATACATGTCAGACTATCTCATTAAAATCTATGTAATTCTTATACTTTTTTCTTTACTTTCCCTTTTTTTTCTCATTTTTGGTCAGAATACATACTATATATATATATATACTTATTATATTACTAATGAGCTGCAAATCACTAATCTTTTCTTCAACTGATTATATTTTATGGTAAAAACCCCACATTCTGTGTTTGTAAAGTCAATTATTGTAGTTTTTGGATCTAGCTACTGACAAAATTTATCAAACTTTATTTGACCAAACTTTTTTCAGTCTTCAATCTTATCCTAGGCCCATCTGTACACTTCTTTGTGAGATCCAGTTTTAGCAAGGAACCCTGCTAAGTTAACTTAGCAAGAACCTTCTAGTCTCTATTTATGATTTCCCTTGACATCTAATTGGGTTCCTCATCCTTCACCAACCCCAAGATACTGTCTGATCACTCTGTGATTAACTATTCTGGATTTAAGTCATTCTACTTTAGTGAATGGTAGTATTTTCTCTGCTTATGTAGAAACTGAATTAATCCTCTCATTTCATCTCATGATTTATTTTCATTTTTCATTTAATTTGGAGTCTCTTCTGAATTCATTGGGGGAAACGGAATCCCTCTTGCTGCAGATATCTTCATTAGAACTTTAGGCTGTGGCTTCTGCCCTGATTTATCAATTCCCACTTTCTACATTTTGCAAATGTTTTAAACATTTACTATCCACTGATTATTTTCCTCTTGCACTCTTTTTTTTTTAAGATGTGGGGTACAATTCAGAATTAGGTATACAAGTGGTCATTATACTGGTAAAATTTGGGCCTCCCTTGGTTCCGACTTCACCAGGTTTGAGATCAGGTACCCTTATCGATGTTATGCCCCCCTCACCCCCCCTCCACTGGGCAGTGTTGTGCTACTGTCAATCCCTTTCTTATTGTATTATGGTTAATGTTCAGGGTTTGCTAATAAGTGAGAATATGTGGTATTCAGTTATATGTTTCTGTGATAGATCACTGACTATTATAGACTCTAAATCCATTCAAGTTTCTGCAAAGTCTATATGTGTTGGTGTTTGTTTGTTTGTTTGTTTGTTTGTTTTTATAGTTGTAGTCTCTCTCCATCGCCCAGGCTGGAATGCAGTGGCATGATCACAGCCACCCCAGCATCCACCTGCTGGGCTCAGGCAATCCTTCCACCTCAGCCTTCCAAGTAGCCAGAACTACAGGCGTGTGCTATCATGCCCAGCTAATTTTTCAATTTACTGTAGAGATGAGGTCTTGCCAAGTTGTCCAGGCTGTTCTCAAACCCGTGGGCTCAGGCAACCCTCTCACCTCGGCCTCCTAAAGTGTCAGGATTATGTGTTCTTCTTTATGGCTGTGCAATATTCTATCATGTATATGTACAACTTTTTAAAATTCAGTTCAGTTTCTATGGTCAGCACTGTTGATTCCATGGTTTTGCTGTTTTAACTAGTGCTGCAATAAACATGTGTGTGCAGGTATCTTTTTGGTAGAGTGGTTCAATTTCCTACAGGTATATTCCCAGTATGGGGATTGCTGGGTAATATGAAAGGTCAATTTCTAGTTCCTTTAGTAATCATCACACTGTTTTCCATAGAGGATGAACTAGTTTGCATTCCCACCAACAGTGTAGAAGTGTTCCCTTTTCTCCACATTCTCACCAGAATCTGTTGCTTTTTTGTTTTATTAATGATGGCCATTCTTACTGGAGTTAGGTTGTATATCAATGTAATTTTGATTTTCATTTCTCTGTTGATTAGTGAGGTTGAGCATTTTCTCATGTATCTGTTGGCTGCTAATATGTCTTCTTTTGAGAAGTGTCTATCCATGTCTTTTGCCCAATTTTTAATGGGGATGTTTGTTTTTGTCCTTTTGGCACATTTGAGTTCCTTGTAGATCCTGGATGTTAGGCTTTTGTCAGATATACAGTTGGCAAATATTTTTTCCCATTCTGTGGGCTATCTCCCCACTCTCTTAATGGTTTATTTTGCTTTGTAGAAACATTTCAGTTTGATGAGGTCCCATTTATCAATCTTATCTCTTATGGCATGGGCTTTTGGGGTTTTGAACAGGAATTGGTTGTCTATTCGAATCTCCATAAGGTGTCTCCTGTGAGTTCTAAGATCTTTAACACTTAGATCTTTGTTACATTTAGATCTTTGATCGTTTGGAGTTGAATTCTGTGTATGGTAATATATAGGAGTCACGTTTCATTCTTCTGCAGGCGGTCAGCTAGTTTTCACATCACCATTTAAAGAACAAGTTCTCCTATCCCAAGTGGTTGCTGGTAGAGACTTTGTCAAAGATGAGTTGGTTGAGAAATTGAGGTTTTGCTTCCAGAATTTCTATCCTGTTCCATTGGTCTATATGCCTATTCTTGTACCAATACTAGGTAGTCTTGATTATTGTAGCCTTATAATAAAATTTAAAGTGTGTGTGCCAGAGTCTGTTACTTCCTGCTTTATTTCTTTTGCTAATAATTGTTTTGGCTATTTGTGGTCATGTATGTTTCCATATGAATTTCTGTATTGTAGTTCCCAGTTCTGAGAAGAATGATGTTGGTAATTTAATGTTGCGTTGTGTTAAATCTGTAGATTGCCTTTGGTAGAATGGACATTCTACCAATGTTGATTCTTCCTATCCATGAGCATGGAATAATTTTCAATTTCTTTGTGTCTTCTTGGATTTCTTTGAGTAGTGTTTCGTAGTTTTCATTGTAAAGCTCATTCACTTCTCTGGTTAGGAAGATTCCGAAATATTTCTCTTTTATTATGTGACTATTGTGAATGGGATTGCCCTTTTTCTTTGGTTCTCTGTCTGTTTGCTCTTAGTGCATAATAAAGCATATTTATTTTGTACCCTGAGACTTTGCCAGAGTCCTTAATCAGTGAAAGCAGGTTTTTGACAGATTCTCTTGGATTTTTTAAATTTATTTATTTATTATAAAGATGTGGGGTACAATTCAGGGTTAGGTATACAAACATTGATCATGCAGGTACCCTTGTTGATGAGGTATACCCCTCCCTCCCTAGCAGTTTCCGTCAACTGCCAGTCGACCCCCCCTCCCCTGACAGTTTTCCACTACTGCCAATTGCTTTCTTATAGCATTATAATTGTTCAAGGTCACCTTAGGAGTGAGAACATATGGAACTCAGTTCTTTGTTTCTGTGATAACTCACTGAGTATGATCGACTCCAAATCCATCCAGATTGCTGCAAAGTTCACATATTTGTCATTCTTTATGGCTGCATAATATTTCATTGTGTATATGTACCACATATTTTTATCCAGTCTAGCTTCGATGGGCAACACAGTTGGTTCCATGTTTTTGCTCTTGTGAATAGAGCTACAACAAATATACATGTGCAGTTATCTTTTTTTGTAGAATAATTTGAGTTCCTCCGGGTATATTCCCAATAGGGGAATTGCTGGTTCATATGGAAAGTCAATTTCTAGTTCTTTCAGAAATCGCCACACTGTTTTCCAGAGAGGGTGTACAAGTTTGCATTCCTACTAGCAGTGTAGAAGTGTTTCTTTTTCTCCACATCCTTGCCAGCATCTGTAGTTGTTTGTTTTATTAATGATGGTCATCTTACAGGGGTTAGGTGGTATTTCAATGTGGTTTTGATTTGCATTTCTCTGATGATGAGCGAGGCTGAGCACTTTTTTATGTGTCTGTTTGTTGCCCATATATTTTCTTTTGAGAAGTGTCTATTCATGTCTTTTGCCCACTTTTTAAAGCGGTTGTTTGGTTTTTTTTCCCTTCGGTGCGTTTGAGTTCCTTGTAGATCCTAGATGTTAGGCCTTTGTCAGATATACAGTTGACAAATATTTTTTCCCATTCTTTGGGGTGTCTCCCTGCTCTCTTGATGGTTTCTTTTGCTTTGCAGAAACTTGTTAATTTGATGAGGTCCCACTTGTCTTATTTCTTAAGGTATTGGCCTTTAGAGTTCTGGATAGGAATTTGTTGCCAGTTCCAATTTCCATAAGGGTGTCTCCTAAGTTTTCTAAGGTTCTTATAGTTTGAGGTTTTATGTTTAGATCTTTGATCCTTTTAGAGTTAATTTTTGTATATGGTGATAGGTAGGGGTCCTGTTTCAGTCTTCTGCATGTGGTCAATCAGTTTTCCCAGCACCAATTACTGTATAGATTTTCCTTTCCTCAGTAGTTGTTGTTGGAGGCTTTGTCAAAGATGAGTTGGTTGAGGAATTGAGGCTTTGCTTCTGGAATCTCTATCCTGTTCCATTGGTCTATATGTCTGTTTTTATACCAATACCAAGCTGGGTTTTTTTGTTTGTTGTTTCTGTTTTTTGTTTTTTGGTTTTTTTGAGTTGGAGTCTCCCTCTGTCACCCAGACTGGAGTGCAGTGGCCACTCCTGGCCACTGCAGCCTCAACCTGCTGGGCTCCAGCGATCCTTCTGCCTCAGCCTTCCAAGTAGCCGGAATTATAGGCATGTGCTACCACGCCCAGCTGATTTTTTTGATTTATTGTAGAGATGAGGTCTTGCTGCCCAGGTGGGTCACGAACCCGTGGGCTCAAGCAATCCACTCACCTCAGCCTCCCAAAGGCACGGGATTACAGGCTGAGCCACCGAGCCCAGCAAGCTGTTTTGATTACTGTAGCTTTATAGTAGAGTTTGAAATCTGGGACTGTGATACTTCCTGCTTTGTTTCTCTTGCTAAGGATTGTTTTGGCTATTTGTGGCCGTTTGTGTTTCCATATGAATTTATGTATTGTCGTTTCCAGATCTGAGAAGAATGATGTTGATAACTTAATGGATATTGCATTGAATCTGTAGATTGCCTTTGGTAGGATGGACATCTTAACAGTGTTGATTCTTCCTATCCATGAGCATGGTATATTTTTCCATTTGTTTGTGTCTTTTTGAATTTCTTTGAGTGGTGTTTTGTAATTCTCATTGTAAAGGTCTTTTACTTCTCTGGTTAGGAAGATGTCAAGGTTTTTCATTTTTTTTGGTGGCTATTGTGAATGGGATTGTGCTTTTTATTTGGGTCTCTGCCTGTTTGTTGTTGTTATATAGGAATGCAACGGACTTTTGTATGTTTATTTTATACCCTGAGAATTTGCCAAAGTCCTTTATCAGTGTCAGCAGGCTTTTCACAGATTCTCTTCGATTTTCAAGGTATAGGATCATATCATCAGCAAAGAAGGATAACTTGACTTCCTGTTTTCCTATTTGGATACTCCTGACTTCCTTCTGTTGTATAATTGCCTGGACTAGGACTTCCAACACAATATTGAACAAAAGGGGTGAGAGTGAGCAGACTTGTCTTGTTCCAGTTTTCAGGGGAAATGTTTCTAGTTTCTGTCCATTTAGCAATATGTTAGCAGTGTGTTTGTCATAGATGGCACTTACTATTTTGAGGTATGTTCCTTCTGTGCCTAGGTGTTTGAGGGTTTTGATCAAGAAGGGATGCTGAATTTTATCAAAAGCTTTTTCTGCATCTAATGAGATAATCATATGGTTCTTATTTTTACATCTGTTGATGTATTTAATTACATTTATGGTCTTGCGAATGTTTAACCAGCCCTGCATCCTGGGGATGAGGACTACTTGGTCATGATGGCTGGTTTTGAGATTCTCTTAGATTTTTGAGGTATAGGATCATATCATCAGCAAAAAGGGATAACTTGACTTCTTTGTTTCCTATTTGGATACCTCTGGTTTTTGTTTTTGTTTTGTCAGATTGCTTTTACTAGGACTCCCAACACTATGGTGAACAGGAAGGGTGAAAGTGGCCAGCCAACATGACAAAGTGCTCAACCTCACTTATCATCAGAGAAATGCAAATCAAAACCACATTGAGACACCACCTAACCTTATTAAGAATGGCCATCGTTAATAAATCAAACAGCAACAGATGCTGGTGAGGATGCGAAGAAAAAGGAACACCTCTACATGCTCTTGAGAATGAAAACTAGAGCAACCTCTTTGGAAGACCATGTGGTGATTTCTGAAAAAACTAGAAATTGACCTTCCATATGATTTATCACAGAAACAAAGAACAGAGTACCATATGTCCTCACTCATAAGTGAACCTTGAACAATTATCATAATACTATAAGAAAAGGATTGGCAGTAGTGGGACACTTCCAGGAGTGGGGGGGAATTGGCAGTTTTGGGAAACTGCCAGGGATGAGAGGGGCACCTCATCAACAAGGGTACCTGCATAATGAACATGTGTATACCTAACCCAGAATTGTACCATCTTTAAAATTTAAATTAAAAAAAGATTTGCAACACAAGGAGAGGGGGAAAAAAGAAAATAGTCAATCTTGTCTTGTTCCAGTTTTCAGAGAAAATGCTTTCAATTTTTGTCCATTTGGCAATATGTTGGCTGTGGGTTTATCATTGATGGCTCTTACTATTTTGAGGTATGTTCCCTCTATGCCTATGTGTTCAAGCATTTTTATCAAGAAGCATGCTGGATTTTACCAAAAGCTTTGTCCGCATCTAATGATATTACCATATTCTTGTTTTTACATCTGTTGATACATTTAATTATATTTATGGGCTTGTGGATGTTGAACCAGCCCTTCATCCTGGGAATGAGGCCTCCTTGGTCATCGTGAATGACTTTTGAGATATGTTGTTGAGTATTTTTGCCTGTATGTTCAACAGGAATATTGGCCTGTAGTACTCTTTCTTAATTGAATTTTTACCTGGTTTGGATATCAGTCTGATGTTAGCTTCATAAAATCATTTGGGGAGTGTTCCATCTTTCTTAATTGACTGGAATACTTTCACCAAGATTGGTATTATCTCCTCTTGGTATGTTTTGTAGAACTCTGCTGGAAATCTGTCTGGTCCAGGACTTCTTCTTGTAGTTAGTTATCCTATGACAGATTTAATTTCCTGTGTTGTTCCTGGCCTATTTAGGATCTCAGTTTCTTCTTGTTTCAACCTTAGCAGGTTGTGTGTTGTCAGAAAGTCCTCCATTTTATTTAGATTGTGAGTTTGTTTCTATACAGATGTGCATACTTGTCACTGAAAATCTTTTGTATTTCTTTGGGGTCAGTTATGAATTGGTCTTTTGCATTACTGTATTGTGTTTATTTGGGCTTTTTCTCCCTCTTTCTTGGTCATTCTGGCTAGTGTTTTATCAATCTTGTTTATCCTTTCAAAGAACCAACTTTTTTTAATTGATTTTTTTTCCTATGGTTTTGTTTTTTGTTTTGTTTTGTTTTTGTTTTGGGTTGTTATTATTATTATTATTATTATTTTGTCTTCTATGTCCTGTATTTGGGCTTTTACTTTGGTGATCTGAATTCTTCTACTGAAATTAGGGCTTTGGTGGTTTAGTCTTTCCAGCTCCCATAGGTGATTTGTTAGGTTGTTAACTTGTTCTCCTTCTATTTTCTTGATGTTTATTTATAGAGATATAATTTCCCTTCTCAGGACTGATTTCATGGCATCTCAGAGATTTTGGTAAGATGTGTCTTCATTTTCATTTGTTTCCAGGAATCTTTTCATTTCTGTTTTGATGTCTGTGTTGACCCAGGAGTCGTTCAGCAACATGCCCATTTCTTTCTGGGCTTTGGGGGAATTTTGTTTTGTTGATATTTATTTTTATTCCACTGATGTCTAAGAGGGTGCATGGCAGTGTTTCAATCTTGTGAAATTTTCTTATTCTTGATATGGCCAAGGATGTGGTTGATCTTGGAGTACATTTCATGTGGTGTTGAGTAGAATGTATATTCTGTGGTTGTTGGGTGTAGTGTTCTGTAGGTATCTGCTAAGTCCATTTGGTCAAGCATGAAGTTTAGGTTTTAGATTACTTTGTTGAATTTTTTGCCTAATAGTCTATCTAGGATGGTTACTGGGGTATTTAAGTCCCCAGCTATGATTGTGTTGGAGTCAATATCTTTTTTTATTTACTTAGTAGCTGCTTTATAAAAGCTGGTGCTCTTGTGTTGTGTGCACATATGTCTGGGGTGGATATTTCTTGCTGATGAATTTAGCCCTTTTATCATTATTTAATAGCCTTACTTATCTTTTTAAAATTATGCTAGCTTAAAAATTATTTTGTCTGATATTAAGATTGTGACTCCTCCTTCTTTTCTGCTACATTCACCTGGAAAATTGTTTTCCATCCTCTAATTTTGAGTCTCTGGGTGTCCTTTGTGGTGAGATGAGTTTCCTGGAGAAAGCATATTACTGGGTCATGTTTTTTGTTGTTTTTTGTTTGTTTGTCTGTTTGTTTGTTTTTAATCCAGTTTTCCATTCTATGTCTTTTCTGTGGTGCATTTAGTTCATTCACATTTAGGCTGATTATTAAAATGTGAGTGTTTGCTTTCTGTCATAATGCTCTTATAAGGTTGTTTTGTTTTTGTTTAGTTTTTATATTCATGTATGTGTGTGTTTTCATATTTGCAGGTGGGTGTGCTGTGTATTCTGGTGCTTCTGTGTTTATTTGTGATCTTGTGAAGAATATGCTCTCTTCTTTGTTCCTTTGCTCTTCTGTGCACACCACCTTTTTAAGTGTCTCCTGTACAGCTGGCCTCAAAGCAGCATATTCTCTTAGGGATTGGATGTCCGGGAAGGATTTTAATTCTCCATTGTTGATGAAGCTTAGCCTGTCTGGGTAGAAAATACTTGGTTGAAATTGTTCATCTTTGAGAACATTAATAATTTGGGTCCAATTCCTTCTGTTCTGTAGTGTTTCTTCAGTTAAGTCCACAGCAATTTTAATTGGTCTCTCCCTGTAGGAAGTGTTCTCTTTTTCCCTTGTTGGCTTTTGGATTTTTTTCTTTTATACCTACTTTGTGTAGGCAAATTACTATGTGTCTAGGTGTTGGTCTCCTCATAAGACATCTTGAAGGGGTTCTCTGGATGTCTTATGCTTGTATATTATGCTCTCTGACCAGATGAGGAAAATTTTCTTGACTGTCCTCATGTAATATTTGTTCCAGGATATTTTCTGCTTCTCTTTTTTTTTCAGGTATTCCTATCAGACCTAGGTTTAGTTTCTTGATAAAATTGCACATTTCTTGGAGAATTCCTTCTTTCTTCTTACGTTTTTTTTCTATATATTTTAATAGATTGGGTGACTTCCATATTTTGGTCTTCTAGCTCTGAGAGTCTTTCTTCCACTGGATCAATTCTGCTTCACTTGACTGCCAGTTTGTCATTTATTTCTTGGATGGAGTTCTTTATTTCTGTTATTTCTAAATATGCTTTCTTAAGTTTGTCCAGCACTGTTGCAATTTCATTCATTTTAGCCTTTGCATTTCTTTATTTTTATTCATTCTATCCAATGATGCTCAGATCTCTGTAAGTACCTTCTGGGTACTGTACTTCTCAGAGATAGCCATTGTTTGTGCCCCAATAGCTGTGCTTTCTAGCACTGACTCTTTGCTTGGAGTCTGGTTACCAGCAGTTATTCATTGTTTTTTTCTTCATTTGTATCAGTTCTCCTTTATTTTTCTTTAAATCTGTTGCTCAGTGGAAAATGGAGAAGCAGTAACTTCTGATATTTGCTGTGTCTTTTGTCCTTCTTTGAGCTGGAGCTCTGGGTTTGTTCAATTATGAAGTATGACTGGAGGTGGGGTGTTGTGCTGTTTCTATAATTTGAGCACTTACTAGGGGATGAGGTGGGTTATGAGGATTCAGATCCTGTTGTCAGGTCATAATGTTTGCTATCCGATGAACTGGCCAACTGGTACTCTCTCTTTGCACAATATGGCCTTACAATGGGTATGCTTGCATAGCCCCTGAATCCAAGAAAGGACATAAGAGGGAAGAAAGAGAGGAGAAGAAGGTGAAAAGGTGAAAGGAGGAGAAAGAAAAAGAAGAAAGAAAAATTTAAAAAGAGAAAGAAAAAGGCACACAAAAAAACAAAGAAAGAACAAAGAACAAGAAATAGAAGAATGAAAGAAAAGAAAAAAAACCACAACCAAATGAGATAATCAAACAAACAAACCAATACCACCACCTCCTTCTCAGTCAATTCTGCTGTTTGCATCTATCATCCAGCAGCTGGTTCAGGATGGAGGGTGGATTGTCTGAGGTCCACATCTGTCATTACCCTCCATAGTTTGTGCACTGCAGGTAACGTTCTCTGAGATCACAAAGGGAAACCCCAACACAACACAGAGATCAGCACCTGGTTGCATGATGCAGTTTTCCTGTTCCACAGAGGTCACCCTAGAGCACTTCTCTGCCCAGGCTTTAGAGAGTCTGCTCAGTTTCTCTGCCAGGAGCTATTGATCCCTTCCCAGCAGTTACCAGTCTCTGGACCCAGGACCTGATGGTAAGACTCCAGCCTGGATGGGTTATCTCTACTGCTTCCTTGAGAGTCTGCTTCAGGCTCCCTCCCTGCTTTTCCTCTACAGCCCTCACTGCTGGCATTCAGCTTGCTACATCAGAATTTCCTAGGAAAAAAATCTCTCAAATCTGCTGCTAGGTCTCCTACTCTGATTGCATGCATCTGTGTTTGGTCCAGTGTGGGGGTGGGGCATCCGTTTCTCTGGTGTGGTGCACTTGGAATACTCTCTTAGGGCTAGTGATGGTTGATTTCAGAGGGATGTGGAGATCACCTCTTGGTCTCAGGATGCACTTCTTGGTTTCAGGGATGTGGAGATCACCTCTTGGTCTCAGTCTATTCAGGATGCAGGCAACTCAGAATTGCACAAGATAAAGCTGGTCTCTGCCCAATGCCAGGACAGAAAAAGTGACAGAAGTCTGTATTTTTTTCCTCTGGTGCCTCTTGTACTCTTTATTTTAGTGAGTATTATATTTTATATTATTATATAAATTATATTAAGTAATAATTATTATTTGTTTTTATTTTTTAAGATAGGTTTTCACTATATTGCCAGGGTTGTTCTTGAACTTCTGAGTTCGAAATGTAGCAGGAAAAATAGAGAGATCATGACACCAAGACTATTATAGAAAGTGGCACTTTATTACGCTGGCGAGCACAGCGGGCCCAAGAATTTCAGGCGTCCAAATCAAGCACCCCAGAACAGGAGACGTGGGGTCTTATACCCTTCTTTAGGTAAGGGAGGGGGGTCATGTTGAGTGATTACATACTTCCTTTGGAATTTTACAAGGTTGTACTCAGCAAAATCAGATTTTTTTAAAGAACAAATGGTTTCCAGGAACTGCAGACTTGTAAACTGTCAACTTCAGAAAGGGTGTTTTAGATAAGACTCTTTTTCATTTCCGTGAAATGACCAGTCTCTGGGTCATTTGGCCTTTCTTAAACAAAACCTGCCCAGGCACCTGGCGGGTCTTTAAAGTTGCAACTTGCCTTTCAAAAGGAAATACCTTTAACTACTATCAACTCCTTTCCTGCCCTGGGCAAGTGGGAGTTATCCCAGGTGATTGCCATGAGACCAACTGCTAATCCTGAACCAGCTACATGTTTCTGTGTTTATTCACTCAATCATACAAAAAAATATATTTGAGCATTTGCCGCATTCTGCCACAAAGCAATTTTACCACCTTGGCCTCCCAAAGTGTGCTGGCATTACAGACATGAAGCACCATGTTCCCGGTCAATATTATTTTTTTTCTGATAATTTTAACAGGATCTCAGAAAAATAATTGTCAATACATATACACTGTATGCTACTCAAACTCATTCAGACAACTAAGTCTTGAATGGTCTATGAATATAAAATATTAATATATGGTTCATCTTATTTTTTGACTTTGTATTTTACTAGATTAACTGTTCAGTGTTTGATTTTATTTCTAAGATCCGATGGCAGCTTATTATTTTCTGTATTCTTAAAACAGGATTTGCAATTAATACATTCTTTGAAAGACTCTATCTATATATTAAAATGAAAATAAGCCTTAATGGGGGAGATAGCTAACATATATTTTAGAATAGTCTGAATTTAGCCTTCTACTACTTTAAAATCTACCTAAAAATATTTTAATTTTTCTCAACTTTAAAAAAATGGGCAAACTAGCATTGAATATGATCAGGTTGCCAGCACATTAGGTAGATGCATGTAATGTATACTTGAGCCTTTGTTCTAGAATTCAAGTTATATGTTAACTATGTGCTTTCATTTCCATTTACTTCAAACATTTTCTGGAGAATCAAATTTTAAAAAGTATTTTTAACTCATTTAATAAATATCAATTATAGAAAAATTAGCCTATAATCATTATGAAATATAATGTAGGATTGGGCATAATTTAGTCAAAATATAGTGGAATAATGACTTTAAAATCATCTTTTATTTGAATGTGACCCATGAATCAAAGAATTTCTGATTTACAATAAATTCTTTTCTCACATATTTTATATTTTTGTTTTAGCATATGAACAACTCTTGTACACTGACATAGTAATTAATATTATTTTACACCAGTAGCAAAAATAATAGTGTTCATTTTCCAGTGAGAGACATCATTCTATAAGATGAAAAACCACCTTCAAGGTAAATACTTAAAAGGAACACATTCATTTACAACCAACATGCCATGTTAATGCATAGATATCCTTTTTTCAAATGACAAAAAATAATAATAATAACATTAATATATTGCCTTCTTACTGAAAAGCAAAGGAAATCTAAGTTCCTTCAATAATTAAGGAAATTATATCATGGAAATAAAAAATATAAACTACATAATAGCAGAAGCCCTAAGTTTTGTGATTTTTCCATTTAATGGTCAATACTTATAGAGTGCTCACCAGGTGCCAAACATTTAGCTTGAAGTATCTAATTTAATCATTATTACAATCCCAAACAGTAAATAATATCTTTACTAATGTTTAGAGACCAGGAACTGGCTAGAAAATGTTCATAAACTCAGTTGGTAAGTCACAGAGCAAGGATTTGACCCAGGATTGTATGACATTGCAATCAATGTTATTAATAAGTTAAACAGTAATTGTGCTCAAAGCAGGTAGCCATGAGCCAGGAAATTTGCATGGCATTATGAATGCAATGCCAAACAATTCTGCTGTAGCTCTTGTCCTTACAGTCTTTCCTTATAAGAAAATTAGGTGTTGATAGTGGAGGGAAACAAGTAAATGACAACTTACATGCCTCTGGCTTGGGCAATTCTGTTGATGGCTTGGGGTAAATTACAAGCTCAAATTTAGATATGTTGAAATTTGAGGTGCCTTCTCAATATTCAAGTGAAATCTCCAAGTAGGCAATGATATATATGCTGGTCAGACATTCAGAAGATAGTTTGAAATGTACAGGTTTTTGGTATATCTGACTGATCACTAAAATTATTTCATGAAGGGGAAGCACAGAATGCAAAAGAAGTAGCTGTCCCACGGAACTAAAAGAGAAGTTCTGCCACACATAGACCACAATGCAATAAAATTACAAATATGACCAAAAAGAGGTAGGCACAGGTAGGAGAACCTGAGTGTAACTACAGACTGTTTAGTATAGTTGGGTGCATCAGATTTAAGGATAATCTCAGAAGCTTGCACAACAGATTTTACATTTTTAGAGCTCAGACTTCACTTACAGACCACATGCTGACAGCATCACAATAACTACTGATAGCATCACACTATGATGCCACATTATGATACACAGAAATTGGCCATGAGCAGCATTTTTAATATTGAATCATAGCTGGGTATAGAACTAGAAACAAATTATTGAACAATGCAGGACTCTCTGAACTAGGAAAAAGGTAAATGATCACAAAGAAAGGAAAAAAAACAGTTTTCTTCTATTATAGCTTTGCTCAATGCCCGAGGACGATCAGATGCAAGTCTCACTTTGTGTTAAATTATAAGAACTGTCTTTAAAATACAGACACAATCCTAGAGGAAAAAAAAAAAATTTATCATATCAGAGGGGAATAGGACAAAAAGACATATGAATGCCAAAACTAACTTCCCATATTTATTATTTTTTCCAGTGTTAGCCACATTTAAAAATATATTTCTAATTGTTTTTAAATATAAAAAACCAGTGCAATACAACAGCCAAATAAAAATTTAGACAACTGTGACATAATTTCAATATACTACTCTTTTGACCTACACCTTCTTCTATATATAGGCAATTATTTTTCAAAAAAGTTATAAACTACTGTTTTGACATTTTACCAATTGTATTTCATCCTAAAATGCTAATTTTAAAACATATTTCAATGTAAGTTGATTTCTTGCTATTTTGCATTATCTCTATGCTCTCAAGTTTGAATCTTATCCCTTAAGAAATATTCCTCTGTGCTTATTTACTCATTAGTAAAAAGATCTTTCCAATCATACAATGATCTCACTCTTTTTGTCTTTCAGGTGATATTTGCATTTCTGTGTGTTTTTAATTGTTTGCAAATCAATAAAGAAAATCCATTGTGATGGGCTAGGAGTCAAGGGACCAAGTTGAAGGAGTTGCAAATTAGTACACAATGTTTTAATTACTAGGTCTCCTAACTATGGGACCCTGGGGCAATTATTTATTACTCCTGAGCACGACAATAATATCTACCTTTTAGTTTTTTTTTTTAAGGGACTCAGTGAGGTAACATATGTCTAGCATTTGATACGTAGGAGGTAATCAACAACATCAGAAAATTCTCTATTCCCAACATTAGCTCTTTAATAAAAATGAAGAGCTTTTTTTTATTTTATTCTTTTTATAAAATATCAGTGTCATTGAGATATTACACGTTACACTGAAAAATACACTCATCCCATACACATAGAAATTTTATAAAATTATAAATTAATTGTTAATACAAAGGTAATTATTCTAAAATAAAATCATCGCATAAAATATTTTTTAAAAGTCAAAATGAGAAGGTAAGAGTTAATATACAGAATGGTTTTAACACAGTACCGTAAATATAAATCAACAACAAATTATGGAGAAAAAATAAGATTAAATTTGGAAAACACAACATGTATATGCATGCACACACACAAATATATACATACACCCCTAAATAATTCAAGTGTCAAAAGAGAAATTATAGTGGAAACTTAATATTTAGATTTAAATAACAATATAACCAATATATATCATAACAATGATGTAAGCAAAATAGCTAGTCAAAGGAAATCAACAGCCTATGATTTCAAATTTAGAAGCAAATATTAGCAATAAATGAGTTGCCGGGCTCGGTGGCTCAGCCTGTAATCCCACGCCTTTGGGAGGCTGAGGTGAGTGGATCGCCTGAGCCCGCGGGTTTGAGACCTGCCTGGGCAGCGATACCTCATCTCCACAATAAATCAAAAAAATCAGTCAGGCGTGGTAGCGCATGCCTGTAATTCTGGCTACTTGGAAGGCTGAGGTGGAAGGATCGCCAGAGCCCAACAGGTCGAGGCTGCGGTGGCAGGGAGCAACCACTGCACTCCAGTCTGGGCAACAGAGTGAGACTCCAACTCAAAAAAAAAAAAAGAAAGAAATGAGTTTTTCACTTAAGATGTTAGAAAATAACATTGGCTGAGCCACCAAGGAAAAAGAAAGTAAAAAACTATAAAGCTAATGGCAGAAATTAATAAAACAGAAACCAAAAATGCATTAGGGGATGTTTTATAAAGTAAAATGAAATAGATAAAACTTTAGCAAGACCAATTAAGTAGAAGTATGGATGCCACAATTAAAGAAAGAGGGACAGAAACACATCCACACATATGCACACACACACACACACACACACACACACACACACACAAAGAGCGATAAAAACTATATAACAGGTAATTCATATATAACAATAGTATCTAAACTGTTATGCAGTGTTTCACATCAGATAAAATAGATAATTTTACATAAAATTTTAATTACTTCAAAATAAACACAAATACAAATTGTCCTATAATTATTGAATATTTTAAGAGAAGTTCAAAATCTTGCCACATAAAAAGCATCTTCCATCACCTTAGATATACATTTTAATAAACTTTCAAATGACATAATCAATTTGTTACTCTCAATGTTTCAGAGAATACAGAGAACATGCCAAAGCTGATTTTATGAGGCTAATGTTGCCTTAATCTTATAGCCAAATGAGATAATATAATTAGATGGAATAAGATCTAGTGTTTGGTAGCAGCGTAGGGTGATTACAGTTGACAATAATTTATTGTATATTTCAAAATAATTAAAAGAGTGAAATTAGAATGTTTCTAACACAAAAAAATAATAAATGCTTTAGGTGGTAGATATTCCAATGACCTTAATTGATTACATATATTGTTTGCTTATATAAAAATATCACATATACCCCATAATTTGTACAACCATCGTGTGCACATAAAAATTAACACTGATCTTTTTAAATGAGACAATATAAACATAGATGAATATCATTTATGAATATTTATAATATTAACAATTCAGAAATGTTTAAAAAATTACTCATAATTAAATATGGTTTGTTTAAAAAATCAAGGAAAATTTTTACATTATAATACATATTTTCAATAAATGAAAAAATTAAAGAAGCAAATTACATTATCAATTGAATTCATTTGGAAAATCCAAGCATAATGTCTTCTCACGAAGAACGTATGGTAATCATAAAAGGAAAATGATAGGAATAGGATCAACAAAAGCAAATGACCATAGCTAGTGAGAAAAAAAATCACATATGGAGAGTACTAAAATTTAAAAGGATATATAAGTATCACTGAAGATTTCAAAAGTAAGTAATATTTTTCTTACTTTTTTTATAAAAAAGAAAAAGGAAGGCTATTTATGTTCATTTTTTAAAAATTCCTTTTAACCAAAAGAAACAGAGAAATTATGAAAATGGTCACCTGTAGGGGAAGAGTGAGAAAAGGAGTGAAAAACAGGGAAAGGCTTCTTTCTAAGTATACTCTTATATATAGTTTTGACTTTTGAAAACATAATGTTGGCCAGGCTCTGTGGTTCATCCTGTAATCCCAGTACTTTGGGAGGCCAAGGCTGGTGGATTGCCTAGTCCGCAGGTTCAAAACCAGCCCAGGCAACCTGGTGAGACCTCGTCTTTACAACAAAATCAAAAACTAGCCAGGCACAGTAGCATGCACCTATAATTCCGGCTTCTTGGAAGGCTGAGGCAGAAGGATTACCTGGGCCCAGCAGGTCGATGCTGGGTGGCCATGAGCATGTCATGGCACTCCAGCCTGGGCGACAGAGTGAGACTCCAACTAAAGAAAAAAACAAAAACATGTCTCACAAACTCTAACAACTAAGTCAAAAGGATAATATAAGAATGCACTATTTAAAAATATAAATATAGAAATAAATAAATATATCTATTATCAAACTGATAACCACATGACATAGTACTCTGACTTTACACCTTTACTGAAATATATTCTAAGGATAAAAGTAACTCAGAACCCTTAGACATTAGTAGTTTATTGAGGGTAGTGATATTGGTATAGTAATTGTGAAACTGTTTTATGAGCATTGTAGCATTGAGCAAATGCATGTGTTGATACTGTTGAGAGCCTAGGCTTTCTCTGAGGAAGAAGTAAGCTATCAATAAGAAATGTAAGATAGGAAAATAAACTATAATACTGGATTTGAGTTGGAAATACTGGTATATATTAATGATCATGTATATTATATATGCGAATATGGTAATATATATTTATATATACGTATGAATATATATATACTTAAATATATATATTCATTGAAAATCCTAGAAGCAATAATGTCCAAAAAGCACCATTTCCCACTTAAAAATTTATTGAAGAATAGTTGATTCTAGTTCTGATTCAGAAAAAGTATAATACTAATCTAATGAATAATTTTGTTTCAGAAAGTAAGGAAGAGTTTAAAGACTAATGAGATTATAGCAAAATAAAGCAGAACCAAGCTAGAAAAAGCGTGTAACAGTGTATTCTGCTAGGGTGTATTTATCTTACACCAGGGCCTGAAAGAGAAAGAAATGACTAAATAAAGATGAAGAAACTCATCAAACAATGTGAAGTTCTTCCTACATTAGCTCTTCATTCTTTCTCTGAAGAATTAAATAAGCTTCATTAGCAAAATATATTCATCATTTTTCACTTTTTTTTAATGACTACTGGAGGCTGCAAATATTCACTTCATTTTGACAGAAATACTCTATGTCAGTGTTTCTAAACAATGGATGTATTCCCTGAGCTGATCCTTTTGTTCAAAACCAAAGGCTTCTACATTGTAGGGAGGAACTGTTGAATGCATTATTTCAAGGTTTGTTCCTCCTAATATGCTTCATTCTACTTATTATATTTTAAGTGTAATGTAATCTATGTAAGAATGGTTTATTTAACCCTAAGTGTATAATACATTATTTTATGAATAATTTTTTGAATATCCATATGATTATTTTATGAATATCCACATGATAAGACATAAAACCTGCCCTTAATATCATCTGTAATCTAGTGGAAAATAAAAGACACATAAGGAACTTGTACCAAAAATAAAAATAAAAATATTTCTATGATAAGGTTTAATAAACAATTTTGCATTAAAACGTGGGTAAAAACTTGGTGATAACAATTTTCAAAAATATTGAACAAATGCAATAGACTATAGTACATCTTATTGAAAGTTTAACTTTTTGTATAATCAACACATATTTTTTCTCAAAAAGTCTGACTTCAAACAGTGTAGTGATCAAGGTCCAAGCAGGAAACAGATGGCAGATGTACACTCAAACTGGGTATATGAAAGAGTTTTTAAAATTTTACTAGAAATGTGTGGATAGTTTAGAGAAAATGGCAGATGGTATCCAGAGTATCATTAATATTTTTGTCCCTGAGATTAATTTATTGTTCTTTTTCCAAGTGAAATTTTGAATTCCCAAAATAGAGGGCACAAAAATTCTCATCAAATATTGCATAACCATGAGATCATTTCAATTTGATCAGAATTCCTAACTGAAACTGAAAATATTGCTGCCAGCAATGCTTTTTATATAAGATAGTGCAGGAAAAGTAGGCAGATATGAAAATAAGTTAAAAGTGTTTTAGTACCTGCTTCTGGGGCTAATCATGAGGCCCAAGTTACTCACACCTACCTCTATCACCCATTCCGTCTAATCCTTACCCTCTCCCAGTGTTTTGCTTTAGTTTTTCATTGACAAGAACAATTTGTAAAGAGACTACTAAAAGGTACTTTAGTGAATCCCCGCGTTTAAGAGATAGTCTTCCTTGCCCACATTGTATACCAGAAATCATATTTTCACTTGTTAATAGGAATCAAGCACACTGACTTCTTTAATAATTGGTACAGAAGAATGAGGAACCCCAAATTTCAGGTGGCATTTGCAGTGTCTAATCTAAACCTTGACTGTGTCTTCTGGTTTAAAAAAAAAAATTGTTCCAGCCGGGCTCAGTGGCTCAGCCTGTAATCCCATGCCTTGGGAGGCTGAGATGAGTGGACAGCCTGAGCCCACAGATTCGAGACCTGCCTGAGCAACTTGGCGAGACCTCATCTCTAAATAAAATAAAAAATTAGCGGGGCATGGTAGCGAGCGCCTGTAGTTCCAGCTACTTGGAAGGCTGATGCAGAAGGATCACCAGAGCCCAGCAGGTTGAGGCTGGAGTGGCTGGAAGCGCCCACTGCACTTCAGTCTGGGTGACAGAGTGAGACTCCAAAAAAAAAAAAAAAATTGTTCCTGTTACATACGCACATTCTAATTGATTCATGCCTAAATATGTTGAAGCAGGCAGCAAAGACCTACAAGTACATTATTAATATTTTATTCAGAATGATTTATTTTATTTTATTTTCATCCATTAGTGTCCAACTCGTGCATTCTGGCTATGGAGTAACTGGCCACTGGACTATGTCATATTACGGAGTTTTCTGGGATAGCATCCCTATCTCATGATATTATCCTCCTACTGATACCATAAGTGAGTCTTCAACAATTCTTTCCATTGTAATATCAATCTTACTTCCTTTATTAGTAGAGCACAGATCAAGACTAGTGAATTCTATGGTTATGAGCCACTGCCATAATTCCAGAGTAATCTCTTGGTCAGGGACAGTATTGTTTTGTGAGATACCATGCAATGGGTATTACATTCTTTAACGTCTTTAATATGATGTGAGATACCATGCAATGGGTAACACATTCTTTGAAACAAAATAGCTTTATGTTTAGGCAGCAAACATCTACCAAGAATGTCTTTTTACTCTTCAAGAATATATCACCCTCCCCTCTGTGATAGACAAGGCCTCACCATTATGAGGAGGAACTTATTGGAATCCATAGGAAATGGTGAAAGATTTAGTCTTTTTCTATGTTGTTGGAATGTTGGGCATTCAGAAGTAGTAATGAAAACAGTTCTAATTCCATGATAAATATATATTAATAAAATAATTGTAATAAAGGAGGTTTATTTTGAAGGTGCAGGAAAAAGAAGCAATAGAATGGTGATGTGGTGTAGGATAAAGAAGGCAGATTATAGTGGCTGAGTTACTAAGTCAGTTACCACAATGGTTAAAAGAAGCGTTATTAAAGGAAAACTCTGAGAAGAAGTATAAAATATACACTACACCTCAAAACTGACCCATGTTAATATGAGAAAGCTAAGGTGTTTATACGTTACCTTTTCCATCAGTCATTGGTTGAAATCTGCTGCTAGTGGTATTAATTCCTAGGCAGTTCTTGTCTGATGCATGTAGGGGGAAAAATAGCCAGAAAAATTGTTTAGGCAGAGATACAGACTCTAACAATTTGAAATTATCTGATTACACTGAAAAGGTGGGGCTCAAGTACTGCCATCAGCTTCTGTGGCCTTAATCGTTGCCACTATGGGCACTTAATATATAGACCCATTGAGAAAGCATCAAAAGGCTGAGGGTATGGGAAGATGGCATCTACAAAACAATTGATCATGCTTTCCTGATTATAAAAATTTTCCTCTAGTTACAAATATCCTCTAGTGGCATTTATGAATTATGTAGAATATAAATATGACCAACCTGAGAGATCTATTTACATACTTCTCCTTTAAACTTTCTTGTCACCAATTTGTCTTTTATTTTTTAATTAAATTACCTATTTTTCTTTTAAAGATGTGGAGTACAATTCAGGGTTAGGTATTCAAATGGTCATCGTGCATGTAAAGTTTGGGCCTCACTTTGGTCCCCACTTCACCTGTTTTAAGACCAGGTATCCTTATTAATAGAGTGTGCCTCCCTTCCTTCCCTGGCAGCTTCTGAATACTACCAATCCCTTTCTTATAGTATTATGATAATTGTTCAGGGTCTACTTCTGAGTGATAACATGTGGTTTCTTCATATCTTTGTTTCTGTGATAGTATTATAGACTCCAGATTCATCCAAGTTGCTGAGAATTTCATCATTTTGTTCTTTATGTCTCCTGAACATTCCATCATGTATATTTATCACATTTTTTTTTTTATCCAGTCCACTGTCGATGGGCAGCATGGTTGGCATCATGTTTTTGCTATTGTGAATAATGCTGCAGTAAACTTGTGTGCAGGTATCTTTTTCATAGAGTGATTTGAGTTCCTCTGGGTATGTTCCCAGAAGGGAAATTGCTGGGTTGTATGGAAGGTCAATTTTTGTATCTTTTAGGTATCGCCACACTGTTTTCCACAGAGGTTGTACTAGTTTAAACTCCCACCAACAGTGTAGAAGTATTCCCTTTCCTTCATATCCTCTCTGGCATCTGTTGTTTTTGAGTTATTGATGATGGACATACTGACTGGAGTTAGGTGGTGTCTCAGTATGGTTTTAATTTGTATTTCTTTGATGATTAATGAGGCTGGGCATTTTTTCATGTATCTGTTGGCTGTTCATATGTCTTCTTTTGAGAAGTGTCTATTCATGTCTTTTACCCACTTTGAAATGGGACTATTTTTTCTTTTCTTTTCAGCACATTTGGGTTCCCTGTAGATCCTAGATGTTAGGCCTTTGTCAGATAAACAGTTGGCAAATATTTTTCCTCATTCTGTGGACTGTCTCCCCACTCTCTTGATGGTTTCTTTTGCTTTGCAGAAGGTTTTCAGTTTGATGGGGTCCCATTTGTCTATCTTATCTTCTATGGCATGGGCATTTGGGGTTTTGATCAGGAATTGGTTACCAGTTCCAATTACCATAAGATTGTCTTCTGCATTTTCTAAGGTTCTTATAGTTTGAGGTTTTATATTTAGGTCTTTGATACATTTAGAGTTGATTTTTGTGTATGGTGATAGGTAGGAGTCTTGTTTTAATCTTTTGCATGTGGTCAGTCAGTTTTCTCAGAACCATTTACTGAACAAATTCTCATCTCCCAGTGGTTGTCAGTAGAGGCTTTGTCAAAGATGAGTTGGTTGAGAAATTAAGCAAAGTCTCAGTGTACAAAATCAATGTGCAAAAAACAGTCACATTCTTATACACCAACAACAAACAGGCAGAGAACCAAATAAAATGCATAATCCCATTCACAATACTCACACAAAAACTGAAATACCTCGGATCTTCCTAACCAGAGAAGTGAAAGGCTTTTACATTGAAAAATAGTCTATGCTCATGGATTGGAAGAATCAACATTGTTAAGATATTCATCCTACCCAAAGCAATTTACAGATTTAATACAATATTCATTAAATTTCCAGCATCATTCTTCTCAGACCTTCTCAGGACAATACAGAAATTTGTATGGAAACATAAATGACCACGAATAACCAAAACACTTCTCAGCAAATGAATCAAAGTAGGAGGTATCACACTTTCAGACAATAAACTTTATTACAAGGTTACAATTATCAAAACAGCCTGATATTGGTACAATAACAGGCATATAGTCCAATGGAATAGGATAGAGATTCCAGAAGCAAAACCTCAATTTCTCAACCTACTCATATTCAACAAAGCCTCCATTAACAACCAGTGGGGAGAGGAGAACTTATTCAGTAAATGGTGCTGGGAAAACTGGTTGACCATGTGCGGAAGATTAAAACCAACTTTCTATCTTGATCAATTCCCGCATCACTCACTCAAAGAATTGACACTTGTCCATGATTCATGGGTAATACTCACCTTGGTCAATTGTTCTTTCCACATGAAGTAGATAACCAAATGTGACACCCAGAGATATGCCTACTGGAAATCAACTCTTTCTTGGACCTTTCATGGGTATGTATGTAAGGCAGCAACCATCCATTTCAGGTGGATGCCCACAAAACTTACAAACTCATATGTAATTTTTTTTTTTTTTACTTTTTCTACTTATTGACACATAAGGAATTTCTCATGAGATGTGGGTTGGGGAATAGGCTGTAAAACAATTGGAGCAGGTGCCAGGAAAGCTGTGCCTACTTGTGCTATTTCCTGGTACCTTCTGCACTTGCTTGGGCACTAACTTCCATATGATATTTCTATTTTACAATAAAATGCTACAGTATGTGTCAAATTGTAAGGTTCAGTGAATTAGTAAAATACATTTCCTGATGATTTATTTGACCCAAATAGTTATTTGCTGTCTACTCCACCTTTTTGCTGCTCTAAATATTCAGTTTTTAAAAAATAAAGAATATGTTGTCTGCAGAAGAAGACAAGACTTATTTCAAAACTCTAGAGTTTTGTCAGTGATTGCTAGAAGCTTCATACAGTTCTGTTTGCCACAGAACTTTCTGATATATTTGGGTCGGCTGAGTCATAAGGACCCAAGTGGCAGGGCAGCTTGCACTGTAGCCTGGACTTGCTTTAAGTTTTTTTCTTGTGTTGGCCGTACTCAAAACTGGCAGCTTGCAGACAAATACTGGCAAGAGCTAGAGGAGCCTACAGAGTTAGTGAGATGGCAGTCACAGTGTGGGGAGGCAATTCAGCCAATACTCAGTGGATTGAGGGCATCCATGTATATTCATATAGCAACTTCTGCTAATCAACAGATAAGAACAGATGCACTGCTACTTTCTTTTATAACAAAAAGTATTTTTATTGGCATTTTAAAATTTCTCAACCAATCTGCCAGGAACAGGTATAAAAGTTGGAATAAAAAAAAAAAAAAACTAAGCTCTTTGAAGTCATCGCATTGGAGAGCAACCATGACCTTCAGAATGTGATGATTCAAGATCCCAGAAGAAAAAAAAAGTGGAAACTCATTTAAGTGAGCCTGACCTTCTCTATAAATATTTCACATAAGGTCATATGTCAACCAAATACAAGACATACAGACCAAAGATAAAGCAAAAGACTGGAGCTTGCAGCTATTTCTTACAACTGAGAATAAATATTAGAGGTGAAGGGACACCAACGAGGTTAATCCCTGTTACTTTGTGATGTGATAATGACCAATGAAGACAATGGCATTGTGGAGTAAGTGACCCTCACTCCATCAGTCAGGAATCAATGTAAGAATTCTGAAGTTAGTAAGTACATCTATTTCTATTATACATTTTGAAAATGGAGAAATAACTACAGTGTTGGTCCTTTGTTTCACAAAACCATGTGAGACAAAATTGAGCCAAAACTCCATCTATTCTCTAATCTCCTTAGGACCCTACTATAACTGGTGAAGTATAGAGGGTGTCTAGTTTTTAGTGATCAAGTGTTGGTATTCAATAATCCCCAGAATGTCTGGATTTCTGACTTTCTCCAGTTTAAATTTTCCTGGTAAATTGCTAAAGGGCACTTTAAGAAAGGTTCACTCCTATTCAAAAAATATAGTTCACTTACATATCTTGAGGCCTAAGAGTTCATATTATATTACTTGTTTAATTTAATTTTAAAATGTTAATAGCTTTTTTAGATTCACAGAAAAATTGGGAGGAAAGTACAAAGATTTCCCATATACCCCTTCACCCCAACACATTCTACAGTCTTTTCTATTATCAATATTCTCCCATCAAAATGATAAATTTGTTACAATTGATAAGCCTACTCTGATATACTATTAACACCAAAGTCCACATTTTTAATTAGGGTTCATTTTTGACATTGTACACTCTATGGATTTAGACAAATTAATAATGATATGCATTCACCATTATAGTATCATCCAGAATAGTTTCACTGCCCTAAAAATCTTCTGTGTTCCACCTGTTTTTGCCCTCTTCTCCCCAGTACCTGACAACCATTAATCTCTATTGTCTCCATTGTTTTACAGAGTGCCGTACAGTTGGAATCTTTTCTGATTATCTTCTTTCAGTTAATAATATGCATTTAAGTCTGTTCCATGTCTTTTTACGACTTGGTAGCACATTTCTTTTTAGTACTGAGTAATAGTCCTTTGTCTGGATAAAACACATTTTATTTACTCATTCACCTACTGAAGAACATCTTGATTGCTTCTAAGTTTTGGCAATTATAAACAAAGCTGCTATAAACATCTGTGTGAAAGTTTTTGTGTGGACATAAGTTTTCAACTCATTTGAGTAAATAACAAGGAATGTAATTGCTGGATCATATGGCAAGAGTATGTCTAGTTTTCTAAGAAATTGTTAAACTGTCTTCCAAAGTGTCTCTATCATTTTGCATTCCCATCAGCAATGAATGAGTGTTTCTGTTTCTTCACATTCTTGTCAGCATTTTATGTTGTCAGTGTTCTGAATTTTGGGCGTTCTAATAGGTATGCAATTGTAGCTCACTGTCATTTTAATTTATATTTCTCTGATTACAGATAATATGCAGCATATTTTCATATGCTTATTTGTCATCTGTATAGCTTCTTTGGTGAGGTATCATTAGCTCATTTTTAATTAGTTTTTATTGTTGAGGTTTTTTAATTTTAAAAAACAATTTTTAATTTAAAAGAAAACCACTTTTTTAATAGCTTTAGCGAGTACCAATGATTTTTGGTTTCAAGGATGTCTTGCATATTGGCAAAAAAGTCTGGGCTTTAAATGTACTCATCATCCCCACCTATGCATTGTACCTGATAGGTGGTTTTTCTTTTCCCTTCCCACTCTCCTCCTGAGTCTCCAGTATCCATTATACCATTCCATACGCCTTTACAGTTTCTTAATCTAACTCCCATTTATAAGTGAGAACATGCAGTGTTTGGTTTTTCATCCCTGTATTACTTTATTAGGATGATGGCCTCGAATTCCATTCTAGTTGCTGCAAAAGTTATAATTTCATTATTTTTTATAATGGCTTATTCCATGGTGTGTGTGTGACATGATATGTATACATCACATTTTCATTCTGCACTGATCATTTGATAAGCATTTGGGTTGATTCCACATCTTTGTCATTGTGATTTGTGCTGTGATAAACATATGAGGAGAGGTCTTTTTTGTATCATGACCTTTCTTTCTTTGGGTAAATACTAAGTAATGAAAATGCCTGATCGAATGGTAGATCTATTTTTAGTTCTTTGAGAAATCCCCATACTGATTTCCATAGAGGTTGTACTAATTTCCAACTCTCACCAGCAGTGTATAAGTATTCCCTTTTCACTGCATCCATGCCATATTGATGAGTTTTGGGGGTTTTTTATATTTTTGATAACAGTGTTTTATTATTTATGTCTTTTTTGCAAATATTCTCTGCTATCCTGTGACTTGTCTTTTCCTACTCTTAGCAATGTCTCCCAAGACACTTCCAAGTGAGAAATTCTTAATTTTAATGAAGACCAGCTCATCAATTCTTTTTTCTCCATGCATGATGCCTTTGATGTTGTATCTAAAAAAGTAATCACCAAATCTCAGGTCATCTAGATTCTAGACACAAATTTTATATCCCCCACAAAAACTTAGTAAAAACAGACCATAGTTTATAACAATGTTTGTATTTTGTAAATCACTGAGAGTAGATTATAAGTGTTACCAACACAGAAAAAAAAAAAGAAGTTGAGGTAATGCACACACTAAATAGCTTGATTGAGCCATGCCACAATGTAAATGTCAAAATAACACGTTGCAAACTATGTCTATATGATTTTTATTTTTAAATTGATATAAACAAATAAAGAATTGATCACAGCCTAAATGTAAAACATAAAACTATAAAAGTTCTAGAAAATAGCATAGAAGAAAATTATATTTTTATCACACAATGAAACTGACTTTTTGTGTATATTTCTTTGAATTTTATTGTATGTATATATTCATATAATCATCACTACAATCAAGACACAGAACAGCTCCAGCAGCCCAAAAAACTCCCATACAATCCTTTGGTACTCACACAAACTCCCCCTCAGTGAAAATCACTGATCTTGTTTCTGTCACTATAATACTGCCTCCTCCAAAATATTTTGTAAATAAGATGTCACAGCATATAACTTTTCAAGACTTGTTATTTTAATTTAGGTCAAATATTTTGAAGTTAAACAAGGTTGCTGTGTTTATCAATACTTAATTCCATTCTTATTGCTGATTACCATTCAATTATATAGATATGCCACACCTTGTTTATCCATTAACCTATAGAAACACATTTGGGTCATTTTCTGTTATTGGAAATTATTGATGGAGCTTCTGTAAACATTTGTGAAAATATTGTGTGTGAACATGTTTTCATTTCTCTGGGATAAATATCTTGGAAAATGTTTTCTAGGACATAAGATAAATAAATATTTAATTTTATAGAAAATATTAAATGGTTTTCCAGAACAGTTGTGCCATTTTGAATTCTCAGTAATAATACATGAGAATTCTATTTATTCTCCAAACTTGCTTGCACTTGATATTGCATTTTTTATTTTAGTCACTTTAATAAGTGTATAGTGTTATTTCATCATAGCATGGTTTTACTTTGTGTCTTCTGAATGGCTGCTGATAATGAAATATTTGTTTGTGTTTAATTGCCTTCCATATATTGTTCTTTACTGAGGTGACTGTCTTTCACCTATGTGGTTTTTCACAATAGTACTGTTTAGCAAACAATGGTATTGTTTCTTACTGGTGAATTTTGTGTAGATACTTTAATATATTGTATATTTGGGGGGTTTTATATATTTATCTATATAATTGCAATCAATAGGTAGATACTGAATATTGATAGTCTTAATGTATGACCACCAGCTAAGAAAAGAGAAAACTTGATTTACAGCAGTTAGCAGAGGATTTAAGTGTTGTACGAACAGACTTATCCTGAGGAAGAGAAACAAAGAAACAAGAATAGGATGCATGAAGCAAAGCAAATGTTCTATTATTTATTTTTCAAAAATAGTGCCTTATGGTAAGAAAGCACAGGTAAGATGCATTTTGTGATCACATTTGTCAAGGGAAAGAAACATTTTAAATAAATAGAAATAATATATTTCCTGGCTTATAGTTTAGTCACAAAAACAAGTGTTCTAGGTCAATTTTTTTT
>NW_007194099.1:70854-89029 GCF_000164805.1 Carlito syrichta
TGTGTGTGAACATGTTTTCTTTTTTTTTTTTGTTTTTTTTTTTTTTTTTGAGTTGGAGTCTCACTCTGTCGCCCAGACTGGAGTGCAGTGGCCGCTCCCGGCCACCGCAGCCTCGACCTGCTGGGCTCCGGTGATCCTTCCGCCTCAGCCTTCCGAGTAGCCGGAATTACAGGCATGTGCTACCACGCCCGGCTGATTTTTTGATTTATTGTAGAGATGAGGTCTCGCTGCCCAGGCGGGTCTCGAACCCGCGGACTCATGCAATCCACTCACCTCAGCCTCCCAAAGGCGCGGGATTACAGGCTGAGCCACCGAGCCCGGCTCTGAACATGTTTTCATTTCTCTGGGATAAATATCTTGGAAAATGTTTTCTAGGACATAAGATAAATAAATATTTAATTTTATAGAAAATATTAAATGGTTTTCCAGAACAGTTGTGCCATTTTGAATTCTCAGTAATAATACATGAGAATTCTATTTATTCTCCAAACTTGCTTGCACTTGATATTGCATTTTTTATTTTAGTCACTTTAATAAGTGTATAGTGTTATTTCATCATAGCATGGTTTTACTTTGTGTCTTCTGAATGGCTGCTGATAATGAAATATTTGTTTGTGTTTAATTGCCTTCCATATATTGTTCTTTACTGAGGTGACTGTCTTTCACCTATGTGGTTTTTCACAATAGTACTGTTTAGCAAACAATGGTATTGTTTCTTACTGGTGAATTTTGTGTAGATACTTTAATATATTGTATATTTGGGGGGTTTTATATATTTATCTATATAATTGCAATCAATAGGTAGATACTGAATATTGATAGTCTTAATGTATGACCACCAGCTAAGAAAAGAGAAAACTTGATTTACAGCAGTTAGCAGAGGATTTAAGTGTTGTACGAACAGACTTATCCTGAGGAAGAGAAACAAAGAAACAAGAATAGGATGCATGAAGCAAAGCAAATGTTCTATTATTTATTTTTCAAAAATAGTGCCTTATGGTAAGAAAGCACAGGTAAGATGCATTTTGTGATCACATTTGTCAAGGGAAAGAAACATTTTAAATAAATAGAAATAATATATTTCCTGGCTTATAGTTTAGTCACAAAAACAAGTGTTCTAGGTCAATTTTTTTTTAATTACAAAATTTGATATGCAGTTATCACAGGAGAAATAGGTTTTAGACATACAGAGATTACAGAAAAATCTTAACTCTTTGCATAAAAACATTTGATTGTTTTTATTGTAATCATAAATTGATAATTTGTACTTGTATACATTCGTGGGTAGAAACTTATGTAATAATTAATTAGTACAATGCGAAATAATTAATTCAAGTTGTTTAATATATCTATCATTTCAAATACAAATATTCTAATCTCAAGAATGTTTTATATAACTAAAGATTAGCTCTATAACACCTATAATTAATTAATTACTACTTTATCTCCTCAATTGATTTGTAATTGGTTCCATCCTACTGTATATTTTTGCAGGTTAAATATTACTGAGAGAGGTTGAAGGCAAGATGACGAAGGAACAGGTCAGCATGTGAGAGTCTCTGCAAAAGCAAGTGTCCATAAAGACCCTCTGCAACAGTGTATGTATGCCAGTGCATGAGTGATAGGCTGTCTGAGGGGAGACTCAGGTTCATGCCCTGAGGATCTCCTCTGAATATGACTGCAACCCTCACTGCCCTGAGATTGGAGTCCCTGGTGTGTAGGATTATCTGCCATTCTTGGGATTCTCTTAAGAAGAGACAGCAGAGAACAGTTGCTCCCCACCACTTGGTACCTGGCCCCTATCATCACTTGCAGCAGAAAATTGGACATGAGCAGCAGGAACTGTGGAGAAGGCAGGGCATAGAAATCTGGAACAGAGCCCCACCGCCAGTGAGGAGCAACCAATTGGGGCCATCTCTGTCACAGGACCAGGCAGAGACCTACATTGCTGCACCCAGCTCTGTCCAGCCTCCAACTTAGGACCCATAAGCTATCACCTTATCAGACTCAAAGAGAAAGACACCCTTTCCCCACATCAGAACAGGCACAAACGTGTCAGATCTGAGTGGGAGGCTTGGCAATAGTGGCAGCAGAAGAAAAGTTGCGTGAGTATGGATCTGATTCATTCTCCTCCCACAGTAGTCTCTGGGGCATCTGACTCAAACTGACAGCAACCCTACCAGACTGTACTGAGTGTGGAGGAGACAGTCTGGAGACTGGAGCCACTCCTTAATGTGGTGGCAGCAGCCAAAAGGTAACTGGAGTTACCGAAATGCCAGAGTGAGTTTTTTTGTTTGTTTTTTAAATTTGTTTTAGTTTCTGTTTTTTTCTTCTCTCTTCCTTTCTGTTTTTGTTTACGTTTTTGTTCTTACTTTGTTTCTGTTATTTTAATGTTTTTGTATTTTAGATTTTCTGTTTGTGTATGAGTATTTTTGTGAGCGAGTGCTTGAGCAGGAGGTTTTATTTGTTTGTTTATATGATTGTATGATTTGGGTTTTTGTTTTTTTATTTTCTGTCTGTTTCTCTGTTTATTCATTAAGTGGTACACCTGTCTGTTTTCCCTCTTCTTTTTCTCCCTCTCCATCTTCCTTTCATTTTCCTCCTTCCTTTTGCTATTCTTTTCCCTTTTCTTATCTCATTTTTCTTTCAGGGGACAAACATACACTCCCACTGTATGGACAGATTGTAAGGCAGTGGGAAGTGGGTTCCAAGGACCCACACACATGTCAATCAATACTGGGATCTGCAGATAGCTTCTGAGTCACAGCCCCCCCCCCATTAATTAAATCTCAGACTGCAAAAAGCACAGCCCCCCAACCCCAGTCCAACTTGAAAATTGAACAAAGCCAGAAGATCTACATAAGGAAGAATAGGAGATTGAGCAAATATAAATAAAAGCTATCACCTCATCACTGAACAACAGAATTAAAGAAGAGGTTAAAAAAGGTGGGGGGAGCCTACACAAATAAAGAAAAGCCAAAGGGAGAATATGAGTTTCATACAGCCCCCTGGGAGGACAATGACTAAGAACACAGTCTTCAGAACTCAAACAATGAAGAACCTCTAGAATGACTGGTGTCAAACCTCAAAACTGGATATCAAGATGATTAATAGAGAGGATAAATAGAAATGAGGAGACAAAAGAGGAAAGAATGAAGGAATTGATAACTGAGATAACAGCACTAAAGAATGCAATTAATGAAATACATAACTGATAAGCATGGAAAGCTGAATTGACCAAGGAGAAGAAAGAATCTTAGAGCTTGAGGACAAAATATGGAACTAACACAAACTGTTAAAAAAATTTAAAAAGAAGCTTTAAAAGACAGAACAAGGACTCTAAGAGATGAGCAATTATATCAAAAGGCAAAACCTAAGATTAATAGGAAAACGTGAGGCAGATGAAGAGACAGAAACCACCCTGGAACAAACATTCTATGAAATTACCCAAGAAACTTCTCTTATCTCAGCAGACACATTCAAACACAAGAGATTCAGAGAACCCCTGTAAGACAACAAATGAGAAGACCAACCCCTAGACACAAAGTAATTTACTTACACAAAATAGGTATTTTTAAAAAAACCCTAAAGCAACAAGAATAAAAGGTCAGACTACTTACCAGGCAAGGCCAGTTAGAATAGCAGTACACTTATCTACAGAAACGCTTCAAGCTAGAAGAGATTGTAGTCCAATCTTCAAAGTACTCAAAGAAAAATAACCTCAACCAAGAATTACATATCCAGCTAAAATAAGTTTAATCAGTGATAGAGAGTTAAAATCTTTCCCAGATATCCAGTCCCTAAGAGTTTACACCACCTCCAGACCAGGTCTACAAGAAACATTTAAGAAAGTATTAAACACAGAAAAGAGAAAAAAAATGAACAACAATGCCTTTCACAAGAATGCAGGAAAAATATTGAAAACACACATAAATCAACCCAAAAATCAAAAGAAAGACAACAAACAAATAAACAAACATCAGCAACAAAAACAAACTCTATAAGAACCTCATGGCAGGGATGAATTCTCACATCTCAATAATTAGCCTGAATGTGAATGGACAAAAGGCACCACTGAAAAGAAATAGAATAGTAAATTGGATAAAATATCACAATGCAACAATGCACTGTCTCCAAGAGACTTATCTCAACAGAAAGTATACTCATGGACTCAAAGTAAGAGGATGGAAACCAAATTATCAAGCAAAGGGAGCACAAAAGAAAGCAGAAGTTGTGATCTTAATATCAGACAAAATACTCTATAAGGTATCAAAAATTTTAAAAGATACAGAAGGTCACTACATAATGATAAAAGGTTCAATCCATCAACAAGACATATTCATTCTAAACATTTATTCATTCAACATAGGAGTATCAACTTTCATAACGCAACTTTTTCTTTTCATAATCAATATATTTTATTATGGTTTTGTTGGGTACAGTTAATGGTTAGGTGTACAATTACGTTTTATTCAGGCACCCTGTTGATAAGAAGTGTTTCCTCATCCCCAGACAGATATTTGCTACTGTTAATCCCATCCCCATCCCCCCCATAGTTTCCCAGTACCGTCAGTCATTTTCTTATAGTATTACATTGGATGTTCAAGGTCCATTATATGAGTGAGAACATGTGATACTCGGATCTTTGTTTCTGTGAGAGGTCACTCAGTATTATAGACTCTAGTTCCCCCATCCAGGTTGCTGCGAAATTCATGATTTTGTTCTTTTTAAAAAAGATATCAACTCTAACACTATCATAGCTGAGGACATAAATATCCCATTAACAACCATAGACAGATTATCAAGACAAAAAATCAACAAGGAGATCTGGAATCTTAAATGACACTTGACCAAATGGACTTAATTGATATCTACAGAACACTCCACCCAACAAACATGGAATATACATTCTACCCATCACCACATGG
This sequence comes from Carlito syrichta, assembly GCF_000164805.1. NCBI lineage: Eukaryota > Metazoa > Chordata > Mammalia > Primates > Tarsiidae > Carlito > Carlito syrichta. The sequence goes on from NW_007194099.1 coordinate 75,783, forward strand.
AACATACTCGAAGATCGACTATATCCCCAACATAAATCAAGCATAAACAAATTCCATAATATTGAAATACTGCCATGCGCCTTCTCAGACCACAGTGGAATAAACATAAATATCAACACCAACAAAGTTCCCCCAAAACTCACAAAGTCATGGACACTAGACAGCATAATGCTGAACAATTCCTGGGTCAACACAGAAATCAAAACAGAAATTATAAGATTCCTGGAAACAAATTAAAATGAGGAAACATCTTACCAAAATCTCTGATATGCCATGAAAACAGTACTAAGAGGGGAGTTCATATCTCTGCAAACACACATGAAGAAAATGGAAAGATCACAAGTTAACAGCCTAACAAATAACCTAAGAAAGCTGGAATAGCAAGACCACCAAAACTCTAACATCAGCAGAAGAATCCAGATCACCAAAATAAAAGCCCAAATTGGAGACATAGAAGACAAAAAGATAATACCAAAAAAAAAAAAAAATCAATGAAACAAAAAGCTGTTTCTTTGAAAGGATAAACAAGACTGATGGTCCTCTAACTAGACTGACCAAAAAAACACAAAAAAAAAAGAGAGAGAGAGAAAGAAAGTTCAAATAAACACAATCAGAAATGCAAAAGATCAAGTCACAAGTGAGCCCAAAGAAATACAAAAGATTATTAGAGATTACTATATGAAATTGTGTGGAAATAAACTTGAAACCCTAAATGAAATGGAGGACTTTCTGACATCACACAACCTCCCCAGGTTGAAACAAGAAGAAATTGACATCCTAAATAGATCTGTAAAAAACAAAGAAATTGACTTTTTCATAAGAAAACTACTGCAACAAAAAGCACTGAACCAGATGGCTTTGCAGCAGAATTCTACAAAACATACAAGGAGGAACTGATATCAATCCTATTGAAAGTATTCCAGGCAATTGAGAAAGACGCAACTCTCCCCCAAGCCTTTTTATGAAACTAACATCACATTGATACCCAAATTAGGGTAAAGATCCAACAAAGAAAGAGACCTACAGGCCAATATCCTTGATGAACATAGATGCTAAAATTCTCAATAAGATTCTAGCAAATTGGCTCCAGCAGCACATCTAAAAAGTCATCTTCCATGACCAAGTAGGCTTCATCCTGGGGAAGCAGGGCTGGTTCAACATCCTCAAGACCATAAACATAATTAAATATATCAACAGATGTAAAAACAAAGACCACATGTTTATACCATTAGATGCTGAGAAAGCTTTCAATAAAGCCCAGTACCCTTCTTGATAAAAATCCTCAAAAACCTATGCATAGATGGAACATACTTCAATATAGTAGGAATGATCTACGAGAAACCCACAGCCAACACACTGCTAACAGACAGAAATCGGAACCATTTCCCCTGAAAACTCGAACAAGACAAGACTACCTACTCTCTCCTCTCCTGTTCAACATAATATTGGAAGTACTAACTAGAGCAATCAGACATGAGAAGGCAATCAGGAGAATCCAAATAGAAAAAGAAGTCAAGTTATCCCTCTTTGCAGACGACATGATTCTATACCTCAAAAACCCAACAGAATCTGTCAAAAACCTCCTTGCACAGATAAAGGACTTTGGCAAAGTCTCAGCATATAAAATAAGTGTGCAAAAGACAGTCACAGTCCTATACACCAACAATAAACAAACAGAAATGCAAATAAAAAGTACAATCCTATTCACAATAACCACTCCAAAAAATTGAAATACCTTGGCATCTTTCTAACCAGAGAAGTGAAAGACCTTTATCATGAAAACTGCAAAACATTGCTAAAAGAAACCAAGATGACACAAGCAAATGGAATAATATTCCATGCCCATGGGTTGCAAGGATCAACATTGTTAAGATTTCCATCCTACCAAAGGCAATCTACAGATTTAACTCAATACCCATTAAATTACCAGTAACATTCTTCTCAGACTCCATAATGATAATATAGGAATTCATAAGGAAACATAAGCAACTATGAATAGCCAAAATAATCTTCAGTAAAAAAAAAAAAGTGGGAGGTATCACATTCTCAGACTTTAAATTTTATTATGGAACAGGACTGAGATTCTGGAAGCAAAAACCTCAATTTCTCAAGCAACTCATCTTCAACAAAGCCTCCACCAACAATAACTGGGGAGAGGAGAACCTATTCAGTAAATTGTGCCTGGAAAACTGACTGACCACATGCAGAAAATTAAACCAAGACCCCTACCTATCATCATACAAAAAAATCAACTCTAAATGGATCAAAGACCTAAACATAAAACTCAAACTGTAAGAACCTTAGAAAATGCAGGTGACATCCTTATGGAAATTAAAACTGGTAACCAACTCCTGATCAAAACACCAAGTTCCCATGCCATAAGAGACAAGATAGACAAGTGAGACCTCATCAAACTGGCAAGCTCCTGCAAATCAAAAGAAACCATCAAGAGAGTGGGGAGACAACCCACCAAATGGGAAAAATAATATTTGCCAACTGTTTATCCTACAAAAGCCTAACATCTAGGATCTACAAGGAATGCAAATATGTCAAAAAGAAAAAAAACACACAACTCCATTAAAAAGTGGGCAAAAGATATGAATAGACACTTCTCAACTCCATTAAAAAGTGGGCAAAAGATATGAATAGACATTTCTCAAAAGAAGACATACAAACAACCAACAGATATGTGAAACAATGCGTACCCTCACTAGTCATCAAAGAAATGCAAGTTAAAACCATACTGAGATACTACCTAGATAACTCCAGTTAGGATGGCCATCATCAATAACGGAAAAACCAACAAATGCTTGAGAGGATGCAGGGAAAAGGAGACACTTCTACACTGCGGGTGGGAGTGTAAATTTGTACAACCTTCGTGAAAAACAATGTGGTGATTCCTAAAAGATCTAGTAATCGACCTTCCATACAACTCTGCAATCTCCTTACTTAGAATAAACCCAGAGGAACTTAAATCATTCTATGAAAAAGATACCTGCACATGCATATTTACTGCAACATTATTCACAACAGCAAAAACATAGAATCAACCATGCTGCCCATCAGAAGAAAACTGGATTTTTAAAATGTGGTACATATACACAATGGGATATTACACTGCTATAAAGTAGGACAAAATTATGAACTTCGCAGCAAATGGATGGACTCAGAGTCTATAATACTGAGTGCTCTACTACAGAAACAAAGAACTGAGTATCACATCTTCTCCCTCATAAGCAGACCTTGAACAATGATCATAATACTATAAGCAAGGGATTAGCAGCGGTGGGAAACTGCTGGGGAGGGGGGACACACCTCATCAACAAGAGTATCTGCTTAATGAACATTTATATACCCAACCCTGAATTGTACCCCATATCTTTAAAAGTAAAAAAAAATTACTGGGTTCATAAAACCATAATTCAATCATTAAATTGTGAACTAGCAGAGCATCTCTGTTACTCCTGTGTTTCTTTATCTTTATCTTTATCTAACTGAAAAGTCTAGAAGTGAATTAGATAAAGTGGCTTATGATTGTTGTTTATCTGACTCTATACATCTGAGAGAAAAAATTTTCACTACAAAGTAAAATGCATGGCCTTATGTTGATTTTGCAAGGTCATCCTGATCTGTTTTATACAATACCATATAATTACTCAGATAAATTATGCATCTGATTTTTTAAACAGAAATTACTGCTTTTATGTCTTATTTATATTTTATTTTGAAAAATAAGCACAAGAGCATAATTATTTATTCAGTGTAATATAGTATACATAATAAATTAATCCATCAAATTAAGCTACTTGATTCTAGGAAAAAAGTATATTGGTCTATTAGAAAGAATGATCCAAAAAGAGAACTCTAAATACTGTAGCTCAAGACTACTGTAAAAATATAAATTTCCCTTGTTAAAAAAAAACCAAACAATTTTTGTTGTATATTCTGCTTCCATTAAAACTATTTCCCAGAAAACGTTAAGGAGTTAAACCCAAATTAAGTAAGTAACGTCAACAGAACCAGAAAACGGAAGAAAACAGGAGAAACATTTCAGAAGAGACCAAAATGAAAAAAAAAACTATAAAATTATGTGAGTAATATGTGCTTAAGGGACTGTAGAAAAAAATAAACAAAAGCAAGAGTGACTCAGTGATTTTCATATGTGAACAAACTCAACTTACTTGTCAGACCACACAATTAAAAAGACAACTTCCAATGAGCAAATTTATATCAATTCATATTCTTAAGTCATTTATTACATTATCTAAGTGCTGTCAGGTCCATGAAGATAGATAAGTCACAATCATTTATTACTATGAAAGTTGGTCATTTTTAGGGAAAGCAACAAACAAATATAGGCAATCAATCAAAACCACTTGAGATACCACCTAACCCCAGTAAGAATGGCCATCATTGAACTCCCCTCTTCTCTTGGAGCTGACAGTACACAGAGGAAGACAGCAGTCAGTGGATTAGCGAGAACCCCAGATCTGATCAGTGGAGAGAGAGGATCAGGGAGAGTTGAAGAGGAGTTCCATGCCCAGTAAGGGGACATTGACTAAAGTCATTTTCTCTGTCCCAGGACCAGGCAGAGACCTGCATTGCCCCACCCAGCTCTGCTAGGATTCACCCAGTCTCCAACTTGGGACTTAAGGTAATATCATCAAACTGGGAGAGACAGAAGCCCCTATCCCATCCTGGATCAGACAAGGTCAGATCTGAGTGGCAGACTTGACAGGTAGCAAGCTGGTTGAATCCAGATCTGAGCCACCCTCCACTCACAGTAGGCCTGGGGCATCTGACCCAAGCTGTGAGTACATCAGCCTGCACTGAGAGCAAGCCTAACAGCCTGCACAGAGAGTTAGAGATCAGAGCTGAAAGGACATTGGACTTACAGGAAAAATCTCAGAGCGAGTTTGGTTTCTTGTTTTTATTTTTTTTTAGTTTTAGGTTTTTTCTGTTTGTTTTGCTCATTTTTGTTTGTTTTTTGTTTTAATTTTTTCTCTTTCTTTCTGTTTTTGATAACATTTTCATACTTGCTTTGTTTCTGTTATTTTACTGATTTTTTTTCTTTTTGTTAGACTTCCAGGTGGTGTATGGGAAAAATACATCAATATAGGGAGGTTATTATTGGACTGTGTGTTTGTATGATTATCTGTATGTTTTAGGTTTTTTTACTCCTTTCTGTTTTTGTGTCTCTTTTCATTTGTTAGTTGGTATGTCTGTCTGTTTTCCCTCTTACTCTTCTCTCTCTCTACCTTCCTCTTACCTCCCCCCCTTCCTTTTTCCATTCTTTTTCTTTTTCTTACCTCATTTTACTTCCAGGGAGCAAACCTATAACCCATTGAATGGACAGATTGTAAGGCAGTGGGAAGTGGGCTTCAGGGTGCCCATAAGCCTGCCAATGGATACTGGGATCTGCAGATAGATTTTGACTCACAGCTCAACCCTCAATTAAATCCAAAGACTGCAAAAATACAGCCCCCAGACCACAGTCCAGCTTCAGAATTGAACAAAGCCAGAAGACTCACATAAGGAAGAATAGGAGACTGAGCAAACAGAAATAAAAGTAACCCTGCCATCCCTGAACAAGAGAATTAAAGAAGAGGGGGAAAAAGTGGTGAGGAGGAAAATCTACACAAATGAAGAAAAATCAAAAGAAGAATATTGGTCTCACACAGACCCCTGGGAGGTCAGACACTGAGAAAACAGACATCAGAATGAGAACAATGAGGAGCCCCCAGAATGACTGGTCTCAAACTACAAACTCAGATATCAAGACAAAATAGAAAGAATAAGTAGAACTAAGGAAAGTCAAAAAGAAAATATGAAGGAGTAGATAACTGAGATAACAGCAATAAAAAATACTGAAAATGAAATAAATAACAAACTGATAAGCATGGAAAGCAGAATAAGCCAAGTGGAGGAAAGAATCTCAGAGCTTGAGGACCAAAATATAGAGCTGACCCAAACTGTCAAAAACATAGAAAAAAAGCTTAAAAAGACAGAACAAAACCTTCAAGAGATGAGCAATTATTTCAAGAGGCCAAACCTAAGAGTAATAGGACTTCCTGAGGCAGAGAGACAGAGACCACCCTGAAACAAACATTCCATGAAATTATTCAAGAAAACTTCTCTCATCTCATCAGTGATATGACCATTCAAACACAAGAAATTCAGAGAACCCCTGCAAGACAACAAATGAGAAGACCAACTCCTAGACACATAGTAATTCGCCCAAACAAGGTAGGTATAAAAGAAAAAAATCCTAAAGGCAGCAAGAGAAAAGGTCAGACTACTTACCAGGGAAGACCAATTAGAATAGCAGAAGATAGCCGGGCTCAGTGGCTCAGCCTGTAATCCCGCACCTTTGGGAGGCTGAGGTGAGTGGATTGCCTGAGCCCACGGGTTCAATACCCGCCTGGGCAGCGAGACCTCATCTCTACAATAAATCAAAAAATCAGCCGGGTGTGGTAGCACATACCTGTAATTCCAGCTACTCGGAAGGCTGAGGTGGAAGGATCGCTGGAGCCCAGCAGGTCGAGGCTGTGGTGGCCTGGAGCGGACACTGCACTCCAGTCTGGGTGACAGAGTGAGACTCCAACTCAAAAAAAAAAAAAGAATAGCAGCAGATTTATCTACAGAAACACTTCAGGCTAGGAGAGCTTGGAGATCAATCTTCAAAGTTCTCAAAGATAAACAATTTCAACCAAGAATAACCTACCCAGCTAAGCTAAGCTTCATCAGTGAGGGAGAATTAAAATCTTTCCCAGACATTCAATCCCTAAGAATTTACACTGCCACTAGACCAGCTCTACATGAAATGCTTAACAAAGTATTAAACACAGAAAAGGGAAGAAAATGACAGTGTTCTTCACAAGAGTGCAGGAAAAAGATTGAAAACACACATGAATTAACCCAAAAAACAAGAGGAAGATAACAAACAAACAGGAACAACAACAACTCTATAAGAACCCCATGACAGGGATAAATTCTCACATTTAAATAATTAACCTGTATGTGAATGGACTAAATGCACCACTGAAAAGAAATAGAATGGCAAAATGGATAAGATATTATGAGGCAACAATATATTGTCTCCAAGATACTCATGTCACCAAAAAGTACACTCACAGACTCAAAGTAAGATGATTGAAGAAAAATCTCAGGCAAATGGAGCACAAAAGAAAGCTGGAGTTGCAATCTTAATATCAGACAAAATACCCTTTAAGCTATTGAAAATTTAAAAAGATACAGATGGTCACTATATAATGATAAAAGTTTCAATCCATCAACAAGAAATATCCATCCTAAATATATATGCCCCAACATAGGAGCACCAACTTTCATAAAACAGTTTCTAGGCAAACTTTAAAAAGATACTGACTCTAACACTATCATAGCTGGGGACTTTAACCCCACTCACAACCCTATACAGATCATCAAGGCAAAAAATCAGCAAGGAGATCCAGAAGCTCAATGTAACTCTTGATCAAATGGACTTAATTGATAAGTAAAGAACAATTCACCCAACAACCACAGAATATACTTCCTACTCATCACCACATGGAACGTACTCTAAGATCAATGACATCCTTGGCTATAAATCAAGCATAAACAAATTTCATAACATTGAAATTCTGCCATGCACCTTCTCAGACCACAGTGGAATAAAAATAAATTAAAACACCAACAAAGTACCCCCCAAACCCACAAAGATATGAACATTAAACAGCATGATGATAAGCAACTCCTGGGTCAACATGGAAATCAAAACAGAGATTAAAAGATACCTAGAAACAAAAGAAAATGAAGAAACATCTTATCAAAACCTCTGGAATACCATGAAAGCAGTAGTAAGAGGGGAATTCATATCTTTACAAACACACATGAAGAAAATGGAAAGATCACATGTTAACAGGCTACAAGTCACCTAAGGATGCTGGAAAAGTAAGACCACCAAAACCCTAACTTCAGCAGAAGAATCCAGATCATCAAAATAAAAACTCAAATCTGGGACATAGAAGACAAAAAGATAATACAAAAAATCAATGAAACAAAAAGCTGGTTCTTTGAGAGGTAAACAAAATGGATGGTTCCCTAGCAAGACTGACCAAGAAAGAGAGAGAAAAACTCCAATAAACTCAGTCAGACACATAAAAGTTGAAGTCACAACTGACCCTGAAGAAATACAAAAGTTTATCAGAGACTACTATGTATACTTGTATGGAAACAAACTTGAAAATCTAAAGGAAATGGAGGACTTCTGACATCACACAACCTCCCCAGGCTGAAACAAGAAGAAATCGAGGCCCTCAATAGACCAATAACAATCCAGGAAATTGACTATGTCATAAGAAAACTAGTTGCAAAAAGAAACCCTGGACCAGATGGTTTTCCAGCAGAATTCTACAAGACATACAAGGAAGAACTGATATCAATTTTATTGAAAGTATTCCAGGTGATTGAGAAAGATGGAACTCTCCCCAAATGATATTATGAAGCAACATCACATTGACACCCAAGCCAGATAAAGATCCAACAAAGAAAGAGAATTATAGGCCAATATCTTTGATGAACATAGATGCTAAAATTCTCAACAAGATCTTAGCCAACCAGATTCAACAACACATATCAAAAAACATCTACCACGACCAAGTAGACTTCATCTCTGTGATGCGTCTGGTTCAACATTTGTAAGACCATAAACACAATTAAATACATCAACAGATATACAAACAAAAACCACATGATTATATCATTAGATCCAGAAAAAGCTTTTGATAAAATGCAGCATCCCTTCTTGATTGAACATCTAGAACATCTAGAAATACAAAAGTCTGTGGGACATAGAAGACAAAAAGATAATACAAATAATCAATGAAACAAAATTCTATGTCAAACTTTGAACATCTAGGCATAGAGGGAACATACCTCAAAATTGTAAGAGCCATCTAAAAGACTCCCACAGTCAACATTCTGGTAAACAGACAGAAATTGGAACCATTTCCCCTAAAAACTGGAACAAGACAAAGATGCCCACTCTCACCCCTCCTGTTCAACATAATTTTGAAGTTCTGGTGAGAGCAATCAGAGAAGAGAAGGCAAACAGGGGTATCCAAATAGAAAAAGAGGAAATCAAGTTATCTGTCTTCGCAGAAGAGATGATTCTATACCTTGAAAACCCAAGAGAATCAGTCAAAAACCTCCTTGCACACTGATAAAGGACTTTGGCAAAGTCTCAGAATATAAAATAAAAGTGCGAAAGGTAATCACATTTCTATACACCAATAATAAACAATCAGAAACCCAAATAAAAAGCACAATACCATTCATCATAGCCACACACACACACACACAAAAATGAAATACCTTGACATCTTCCAAACCAGAGAAGTGAAAGACCTTTACAATGAAAACTAAAAAACACTGCTCAAAAAAATCAAAGATGACACAAACAAGTGGAAAAATATTCCACGCTCATGGGTTGGAAGAATCAACATTGTTAAGATGCACATTCTACCTAAGGCAATCCACAGATTTAACGCAGTATCCATCAAATTACCAGCAACATTCTTCTTAGGCCTAGAAACAACAATACAGGAATTCATATGGAAACATAAAAAACCAAGAATAGCCAAAACAATCCTCAGGAAAAAAAAAAAAAGCAGGAGGTATCACATTCCCAGACTTTAAACTTTATGTCTGGTATTGGTACAAGAACTGGCATATAGACCAATGGAATAGAATTGAGACTCCAGAAGCAAAACCTCAATTTCTCAACCAACTCATCTTCGACAAAGCCTTCACCACCGACCACTGGGGAGAGGAGAACCTATTCAGTAAATGGTGCTGGGAAAACTGACTGATCACCTGCAGAAGATTGAAACAGGACTCCTACCTATTCCCATACACAAAAATCAACTCTAAATGGATCAGAGACCTACATGTAAAAAGTCAAACAATAAGAAGCTTAGAAAATTTAGAAGAAACTCTTATAGAAATTGGAACTGGCAACCAATTCCTGATCAAAACCCCATGCGCCCATGCCATAAGAGATAAAATAGACAAGTGGGACCTCATCAAACTGACAGCCTTCTGCAAAGCTAAAAAAAACCATCAAGAGAGCAGGGAGATAGCCACAAACTGGGAAAAAAATATTTGCCAACTCTATTTCTGACAAAGGTCTAGGATCTACAAGGAACTCAAATGTGCTAAAAAGAAAAAAACAAACAACACCATTACAAAGTGGACAAAAAGATAAAAGTAGACAGTTCTCAAAAGAAGACACATGAGCAGCCAACAGATACATGAAAAAAATGTTCAGTCTCACTAGTCATCAAAGAAATGCAAATTAAAACTACACTGAGATACCACCTAACTCCCATCAGAATGGCCATCAACAATAACTCAAAAAAAAAAAAAAGATGCTGGAAAGGATATGGTGGGAAAGAAACAACACTTGTACACTGTTGGAATTGTGGGAGTGTAAACTAGTTTAGCCTCTGTGGAAATCAGTGTGGCGAATCATAAAAGTTCTACAAATCAACCTTCCATATGACCCCACAATCCCCCTACTGGGAAAATACCCAAAAGAACTCAAATCACTCTATAAAAAAAGATACCTGCACAAATCTGTTTATTGAATCATTGTTCATAATAGCAAGAACATGGAACCAACTGTGCTGCCCATCAAAAGAGGACTGGATTTTTTAAATGTGGTACATATACACAATGGAATATTACTCAGCCATAAATAACAAAATCATGAACTTTGCAGCAATTTGGATGAACTTAGAGCCTATAATACTGAGTGATCTTTCACAGAAACAAAGAACTGAGTATCACATGCTTTTATTCATAAGGGGGCCTTGAACAACTATTGTATACTATAATAAAAGGATTGACAGTAACAGGGAAACTGCGGGAGGGTAGGGGGGTGGTGAGGTGGTATTGGCAGTAGTGGAAATCTGCCTGGGGAAGGTAGGGCACACCTCCTCAACAAGGGTACCTGTACAATGAATACTTGTATACCTAATCCTGAATTGTCCCTCACTATTAAAAAAAATTTAGGGTTAAAAAAAAGAATGACCATCATTAATAAAACAAACAATAGATGCTGGCAAAGATGTGGAGTAAAAGGAGCGCTTCTACCCTGCTGGTGAGAAAGCAAATTTGTGCGACCTCTTTGAAAGACAGTGTGGTGATTTCTGAAAGAACTAGCAATTGGCCTTCCATATGACCCAGCAATGCCCCTATTGGGAATATGCCCAAAGGAACTCAAATCATTCTACCAAAAAGATACTGGACACACATGTTTATTGCAGCTCTATTCACAATAGCAAAAACATGGAACCAACTATGCTGCCCATTGAAATTGGACTGGATTAAAAAATGTGGTACATATACACTACAGAATATTATGCAGCCATAAGGAAGGACAAATATATGAACTTTGCAGAAACGTGGATGGATTTAGAGTCTATCATACTCAGTGGTCTATCACAGAAATAAAGAACAGAGTATGATATGTTCTCACTCATAAGCAGACCTTGAACAATTATTATAATACTATAAGAAAAGAATTGGCAGTAGTGGGAACTGCCAGGGGAGGGGGAATGGGATTAGCAGTTGAAGGAAGCAGTCTAGGAAGGAAGGGGACACACCTCATCAACAAGGGTACCTGCATATTGAACATTTGTGTACCTAACCCTGAATTGTACCCCACATCTTTAAAATAAAAAATTTAAAATCTAAAAAATATTACAAATAGAATCTGTGACTACTTATATTTTTATCTTACCAATGATAAGGGTCAAATAACTTATTTTGATCAGGTTGAACATGAAAACAAAGAAATATTGGTGGTCTGCTCTACTTAACACATCCAGTACATGAATTTATTTACATAGATATTTGAAATCACATACCATATAAAAATATTAGTTCAGACATATATTTTTAATGCATTTTTATAAAATTATTTTATTCAAATTAAGCATTATCTTTAACATCAATATAATCACCAAAAATCAATAGTTCTTATGTAATTTTTCAGGTCACATTATTTTCACTTCTTTCTAAGTAGTTCCAGATATTTGTAAGTTTATATGTGATGCCACTGCCAATACAAAACTTATCTTAAACTGCAAATACTTTTTCATGTGACATCACAAATGATTCCTTTCTTTTTTGGGGTAACAATTTGTTATGTGCATAATTTAGAACATTTTTGAAATAATGTTATTGGGTTTGTTTAAGGTATACATCACACTATTTGGGATACATACGAATAGTAAAATTATTTTTATAGTGAAGCAAATATCCACCATCTCACATAGTTACTTTTTTTTTTGTTATTGTGGCAAAGACAATTAAAATCTTCCCATTTAACAGGAATTTCAAACACAGCATAATTTTAACATTAAAGAAAAAATATGAAATAGAAAAGAACACAGAAATAATAATTGGAAAGTCGCAGACTGTAGATACAACATAGAACAAGATAAAATACATACAAACTATAAATCTGAGGAGTTAATATTCAAAATATATACTCTAACAACTCAATAGCAAACAATTAAAATTTAAAATAAAAAAAAACAGTTTAAAATGAGTAAAGACCTTACTATAAGGCTACAGTAATCAAAACAGCCTGGTATGGGTAAAAGAACCAGCAGCTAGACCAATGGAACAGGAAAGAGATTCTGGAAGCAAAGCCTCAATTTCTCAACCAACTCATCTTTGACAAATCCTCCAACTACAACCACTAGGGGAGGAGAACCTTTTCAGTAAATGGTGCTGGAAAAACTGGCTGACCACATGCAAAAGATTGAAACAGGACCCCTAACTATAACCACACACAAAAATTAACTCTAAATGGATCAAAGACCTAAATGTAAAATCTCAAAACATAAGAATCTTAGAAAATACAGGAGACACCCTTATGGAAACTGGAACTGGGAACCAATTTCCATAATGGAACTAAATGCCCATACCTTAAGAAATGAGATGGACAAGTGGGACCTCATCAAACTAACGAGCTTCTGCAAAGCAAAAGAAACCATCAAGAGAGCAGGGAGACACCCCACAGAATGGGAAAAAATATTTGCAAACTGTATTTCTGACAAAGGTCTAACATCTAGAATCTACAAGAAACTCAAACGTGCTGAAAGGGGGGGAAAAACAGTCCCATTAAAAAGTGAGCAAAAGACATGAATAGACACTTCTCAGAAGAAGATATATGG